>NC_050183.1:35510625-35613125 GCF_008315115.2 Sander lucioperca
AGAACGACCAACTCGTCGCACATCACTGAAACGCTTACCAAACGAAAGTCTTCCTTTCTTACTCACATACACACACGACGAAGACATCCAGCATTAGCTTTGCATTTGTCTCATGGTCTGCTATTGCTTCCAGACTTGACGTGACGGAGCACGAGGGGGGAAATTGAGTGGTTAAAAGTTCCTTTAACGACAAACAGACTCTTGAGCTTTCTGTTTGGGCTCGTGTACACGTTTGTTTGTACATACTTGAGTGTCTTTGAATCACAACGCAGCAGCTATGATACGAGCCTGATGGTACCAGAAACAACCATGGCCGTAAAAAACATCAAAGTCATCATCACGTCAAAACAAGAACAAACAGTACAGCAATAAAAACCACACACACACACGTATCCACTCTTACATCACAGTGAGTATTTTCCTTGCAAAACTCATCGGGGATTCATGTGTGCTGTCATACTGTGGAGCCGTGAGAAAGATATTAATATTTAAGGAAAGGATGGAGAAATATATCTTTTTTTAACTCACTGATTTGTGTTTGTTCCAGCTACTTCGAGATGTTTCGGAACAGAGCAGCAAATTTATGTTAGACATTTCTCTACTCCAAGATACAGAGCAAAATGAAAAACCAGGAAAAAGAATGACAGCGTACAAATTTAGAAGCTACAGTGGAAAAAAAAAGGGGAAGAGGAACAACAGTCGATAAAACGTGAATGACGATGCCTGATGACTGTGGGGCTGAATAATCCATGAGAGAACGGTTCCAGACACATGCAGAGGCAGTTTGTTTCCTGATTAGTCCTTAGGTTAGCCTTTGGCCCGTAAATAGCCCATACAAGATAAGAAGCTGAAAGTGAGGCATCTTAGTGCATCCTTCAAAGATCATGTCGTGTATGTTTGTGGCTGTTACCTAGGTATGGTATACAGGAGACCATGCTCTGGCTGCTTATGAAGTCTCTCAGACGTTTATAGTTGTCTTCTTTGGACATCAGGTAGTCGAGGCGATCAAACGTTGCCTTGTCCTTCCGACTCAGTAACTGCGAGGGAGAGAGGGGAGGAAAAAGAGAGGATGAGAGCATTAAATAGAAATAAACGGCTATAACGTTAGCAACACATACAGGCTAGGAGAAATGCAGTGACATAGTTTAAGTCGCCTTCACTCAGCTGCACTTACTAATAACTGAAATCTGATATGCACCAAATGGCTGTAACAACAGTAACAGGAGCAAGACAGAAAACAATCAGAAATGGAGCAGAGTAATTTGACTGATACAGCGTTCACTGTGTGGCTGATGGCTAACTGGCCGCCTAGTGACAAAACCATCAATTTTGAAGGGATTCTTTTCAACATTCAGAATTTTCAGTCACCCTTTACACAAAACAACAAAAGAAAAACTAAGGGCATGTTGCTGAAGTCTTCCAATATGGGGCTGTACAGAATAAAACCCATTACTCTCTAGCTAACTCTAACTCTCTGGTTGCTTGTTTTATTGAACTAGCCACAATGCCAGAGCACAGAAGCATGCAGCTTTCCAGATAGAGACAGGCTGTTTGCATGCTTGTGTGTGTGTGTCTGTTTGTCCATTGGTAAGAGAGAGCTGCACTGCATAGTAGTCAGCTTGTGGACCAAAGCAGCAGCAGCAGCAGCAGCAGCAACTCATCAAATCACAGTGCAGCTGATCTGCTGTCACAGGAAATTTAAAAAAATTGAGACAATGGCAGAGCGTACTAATGATACGTGCAGAGAACGTGTGTGTGTGTGTGTGTGTGTGTGTGTGTGTGTGTGTGTGTGTGTGTGTGTGTGTGTGTGTGTGTGTGTGTGTGTGTGTGTGTGTGTGTGTGTGTGTGTGTGTGTGTGTGTGTGTGTGTGTCCGTCCTTCTGTTTTCTAAGAAGCAGGTGAGCCAGCAACGGCATTTGCTGACTGGCTAAAAGAATCTCCTGTGGCTTTGTGGAGCCGGGTAAAAGAAATTTCCACCATTACATCAGAGCATCATCACGCCATTATGTAAGCTCTACATCTCCTATGAGAACACTGAAACAGATCAGAATCCCTCACACACTTTTAAAATGGATACTGATACATAATATCCTTCATAAAAATGTTCCCGCTCTAAATCTGCTGAAATCTGTTTGAAGGTGCTGGGTATGTCAGTAAAGGACGGACTGACAGCACTAAGTAATGACAGAACAGGACACTGCCATCCCCCCCCCAAAAAAAGAACTCAACCATTCCTTGGTTGAGGTTTATGTTCGTTAAATTATCATTTTATCTCATGGAAAGGGGTGAACTTAATAGTTTTCTAAACAGCTTCCTGAACTCTTGTGTGCTAGTTTTTATTAGCCTTTGTTTATGTGTCCAGTGTTCTGGTACAGATCTGCGTGACATCCCCGTTTATTGACAGCACCCTACTTATAAACCAGATTTGCCGTTCAAACTAAGGTAAATATACTCACCGCCCATGTTTTGGTAAGCCTGAAGATGGGGGCACTTTGTAACGCTGACACGACAGCCATGACCGCATGGAGGTTGTTCATGTCACATAGTTTCTATCAAAAAGTTCAAAGTTCACAGAGGTTACATTAAGTTGGATTTACAATGCAAACATTCGTGAAAAGGTCAGAACAACAATGTCATGTTATGCGTGGATGTGTGTACCTTGGCAGTGCGAATGTACAGACTCAGCACCTCAGCTCGGATCTTCAACGTCTGCGCATGGAGGATCTCTCGTACCACCCAGAAACTCGTCTAGAAAAGAAGAAAAAAAAAAAAAATGCACCCCAACATAGATTACAGCGCCAAGCAACTCTCACAAACTCCCCAAAAACAGACCCAGGATTCTGATGACACAGAAAACTTTATCTTTCGTGTGTTACACTCTCCAAAGCGCAATGAGGATTTCAGGTGTGTACAAAGAGACTGGAGATTTAACAAGACACCCTGTTTTTCTGAGTCTAGAGCCAAGGCCTGCAGACAGCAAACACAACTCTGGGCTTAAAGCACTACAAAGCCGAGCAGGAGAGCACAGGGCAGACTGCTAACAGGAACTCTCCATTAGAGTCGATTACGTTTTAGCTCAAGAAAAAAACAAGAATTTCAGAGGAAAATCCGACTCACTCCAACTGATTACACAACAGCTACACCCCATAACTCCTAATATGTCAACCGAGAGAGGAGGACGAGTGTATGTTCAGAGTACTTGGCCAGGCCGAGAGTGACGTCGGAAATCTGTCTCTTTGGGGAGAATGCTGGTAAGCCAAAGCTCTGATCACACACAACACACAACACACACACATGTCAGTGAATCAATCAGTGTTAAAGCTCTGGGGAGAGAGGGAATGGAAAGAGGAAAAGGAGAAGAGCAAGGGAAGAAAGGAGGTAATGGGAGGGGAGTTAGTTTCAACGCTGCGGGGCTCTGAGGGCTTTCAAAGCCCACAGCTGTCTGCACATAGTGTTCTGATAAGAGCGTCCCAGGCAGACTGACCATCTCTACTTTTTCTTCTTCTAACGCAGACTTTCGGAATTGTTCTCTCGCTTCACTCCACGCCAATTCTTCTCTCCTGTTAAGACTTTAGTATGCACTTGATTAATTGACTTTGCCAGTGTGGTCAACATTCCTTTATTCGCAACAAAGACCGCTAGGTGTGCTCCTTGTGCGTGTCTATAAATTAAGTGTGGGTGTGTGTCTGTTTTGCCATGCTTTTCTACATTCTTGATGTGCACCAATTCAATCCTACAGCTGGTTTTTGCCTGTTTTTTTCCCCCTGGAAACAGCCCCATGACTTGTTTTTGTTTCAGGGAAGAGGTGAGGAGCTCTCTCCCTGTCTTCTCTTATAAACACATGATACACACACACACACACACACACACACGCACACACGCACACACGCTCAATCCACGCAGGTATTGTATCCCCAGGAAACAGCCACATGGGTTTCATTTTCACCATTTCATGAAGAAGTCTATAAACAAGATGAGGGAGTGATGACAGTAGACAGAGGATAAAGAGATGGTGGACTTCCTGACTTCTACTTTAATTTGCATCTCTTGCCTTGAGACAGTGACCTCATGTGATAGCTAGATAACAACAACAAAAAAAACTCATGAATGTCGCCAAATCTTCTTTTCCCCTTCAGTTTACAGTAGACAGGGGTTTCCGTTGCCTGTAAAACGTGATTCCAATATGGGAGCAAGACATGCTGCCGCTTCACATCTAGTTTCCTCAGTGGTCTAACTTGATAACTGAGGTCAATCTGGAGAAAGCTCGTCTGTCCAATTCGCTATACCCCCGGCTCATTACGGAGCCTGTGTCCTCCTCAGCCTTGGCCTCTGAAACTGCACAGCGGTGAGATCACTCAGGATGGCAGTGTTCTACACAGGTACATTCACAAGTGTTTATGTGCGACTGAGCGAGGGTTTTTGGGGATACAGGGTTTAGACCTGTCTCAATAAAGCTCATCTTATGCCCTGAAGCAAAGGTTGTGTCTTTTGGGGGCTGTGTTTATGAGCGCATCAAGGCCTCCAGACGGAGCTGCGAGGCCCCAGCGCTTCAATAATCATAAATAAGCGGAAGACAGATCCAGCCACAATGCTCATAGCTGTGGATCCACTCATTTAACGGCCTGAGGTTAGCAAGGGAAGGGACGGAGATGAAGATCTGGCCAAAAATGACAGGGGACTAACAGCTGACTTGACTGATTTGAGGTGATCAGATCCCTAATATGCTTACGCTTGTTCAATGGTAGAAATTAAGTTGACAGGCCTGTGTTAAGAATAAACGTTTACAATTGCACTTCAGACATGAAGCTGATGCCTATTTGAGAATAAGTCATATCAATCCTTTACTCTTATCGGAATGCATAATCTAACTAACTATAAATTGAGGACTCTCTGTGTGTGCGTGTGTGTCTCTAGCATGCGCAGTACAGCAGCGGGGGCAGGGAGTTGCTGCCTCCCAGATGGCAGCTCATTGATTGCGGTTCACCGGCTCTGCTACGAAGCCCGGTCTCCCGGTCCGGTTAAAGTCCTGTGTTGTTTGACCCATCCACCACCTCAATCTGCCTCCTTACACATGGATTTTCGGTCTGTAATACTACTTTTTAGCACATTTCTCTGGCCGTTGTGCGTGATGTAGCAACTTCCCCAGCAGGCTGAGCCAGGCTCCCTGCTCCTCTGTAGATGCTAGATCGGACCCGTTAGACATGTCAACGTTTTTTTGCCTTATTCTGCCTCTGATTGGCCTACCCTGTTATTCTTACCCTAACCAATCCCCACTCCTCATGCCGAAACCTAACTACGTCGACACGTCTAGCAGATCTGACGTAGCATTTACCCTGCTCCTCCCACCCGGGCCACATCGCTACCTGGATGCGTGACGGCTAGACAAGAAAAAGGGGACACGCCGAATCCCTAGATGAGCCTCAGCTGCGCCTGATTGAACTGCATTTATAGTTAGTTATTTAGTTAGTTGTGAGGAAAAAAAATACTGGGAACCAAGTAATCGGTTTTTAAGTCTATCCTTCTGGTTTTTTTTTTTTTTTTATTATAATCACCACTGATTCTGTATTACTGCTGTAATGATTGCTGGTTACTTTTTGACTACTGTAAGCAAGTTGCTGATTCGTCTCTGCCCAAAACACAACAAGACAGATTATTGTGCATTGATCATAATGGGTTCAGAATTAGTCTCTCCTTGCCTCCTGCTAAATAGACTGGCCAGTTCTCTTTTGCTCCCAGAGCACAATGCCAACAAAACAAGGACTGAAGAGGAATATGGCTTCAGCTCATTCTAAGGAGCTTTCTGGGACTCTCTGCCCTCCCAGTCCAAGTCCCATTATTCAAAAAAGCTCATTTCCTTGGCTCCCAGCAGCAGAAATGTGTGCAGCTAACATCTTGAATCGCTGTTTGGGATCTGCTATACGAGGAGAAGTTTCCACAGCAACACATTCTTGTTAGATCATCTCATATTTTTACTGGAGGGCAGTAAAGTGGGTCTTAAAGGAGCCTGGCAATAAGGCTGGAAGGGGATTAAAGGGCATGGCTGCCCCTTACATCATTACCCTCAACTTCCTGTTGATGACTTCACAGGGCACTGGGGGAACATGCCACACACTTCTGCATACATTTGGAAATGTTCCTACACATGCTGCACCAACATGCTGGAGCACATTAATAACTTCATAAATGCCAGAACCAAGGACCAGCTGAGGACAAAATTCACCTAGGGACTATCCATGGTGTATATATGACTAGCAGGGAGGAGACATGGAGATTATTAGGCGCTGGCATGAGAAGCAGGGCTTCAATAACAACCACTTCTTGGAGAGCTAGGGTGAGGATTTAGTGCATGGAGGATGGAAGCAGAGGACATGATGGAAAGAGGAGCTGCAATCTCCATTCCTAGATGACCACGGCTCATAAATCTTTAACATTGCAACAGGGACTGTTTTTTCTCTCTCCTTTTGGGTGAGACCTGAAGTAGAACTGAATGTGACATAACTGTGTATCTCACCTGGTTGAACCTGCGAGTGAAGGCCACAACATTTGGAGCAGAGCTGTGCTTCTCCTTCTTGTTCCAGCCGCAGCTCGACAGCTCCTGAAAACATACAAACAGTCAGGGAAACCGACATCATGCACTTCGCCAAAGTATTTTTTTTTTTTTGTACACGCCAGCATTTTACTGAATGTACTAAACCAGGGGTGTCAAACTCAATTTCACTAAGGGCCACACTGGAAATGAGAATCACATCAAGGGCCAGAGATGTAGAGTTTATTCACATGCTTTTATTTAACCGAAAAAAGTCTAATATCTTTGACTGTATTACTGCATGTCTCATATGGTCTTCTCACTTACAGTTTGGTCAACATAAAGCCCTAAAAAAGTCAGCAAAGAAGTTACTTAGTCATCGTAGAATTTTGCAAATCAAGCAAAACAATGATTTCATTTTTAACAGCAGGCTACCACACAGGCGACCCCCAGCAACCTGTGTCACAGCCTGAATATGAAAACTCTCTGCTTCTGGGGGAATTTCTGCATCTCAAAGTCGTCAAATCTGCCTAAATCTGCTTTGAGTGTGGCGTAATTACAGTGTGAAAAACACGTCCCTGTCTTTTTGGTTTGGCGCACAACTAGGAGGGCCAAAATTCATTGTGAACCTAAACTGATATTCAGGTCATATGAAAATTTGCGAGGGGCCGGATTTGGCCCCCGGGGCCTTGAGTTTGACACACGTGTACTAAACAGTCAAGTCAGGGGTCACTCAGTGGGAAAAGGAGAGGAGGCAGAGAGCAGGATGTGATAGGAGAGAAGATGAGGGAGGAAGAGAGAGAGGCTGAGGACAAGATAAACAGGCATGTGAAGCTATGCAGGAACACGCTGTGCCTCAGTATGAAGCTCAGCACTCAATACTGATTCAAAATACTCCAAGGTTCAGCCAAGCTACGCACTGACTCCTGAATTCAAGAATTCAACCTCAAAACTTCAAAAATGCCTCGCTGTGGACATTTTGAGTTGCCATAGCAGGAAAACCATGTGTCACTAATAACATTAATTAAAAGGTGCTGTAGGTAGGATTGGGAAGATCCAGGACTTAGCCAAACATTTTTAACATCAACAACTTCTCAGTCCCTCCCCCCTTTCTGCTAAAGCCCAACATGTTCTCCTAAGCCCCTCTCCCCATAAGGGAGAATGACTGTGTGCATGAGCAGTGATTCTCACACAGTTAGACACCCCCCCTGGCCCTGATTGGTGAATCTGAACAGGGAGCTGTCGATTTTTGCAAATCACACTACAGGCTGTAGGAGGTGCCAGAGGAGCCGGATTTATTTTTAAATGACCTGCTTCATGTAGTTCTACTGGAACATAGGGTCAGTTTCAGCAAATATGACAGAAAGTTAGTTTTATAAGTCATACCTACTGCACCTTTAAAGGGTTAATTTCTATTCATTTCAACCTGGACCCTATTTCCCTATGCATTCGTGTCCAATAAACTGATGTGGACAAAAATCTTTGAAATTGGTCCAGTACTGAGCTCTAGCGCTGTAACCGGCCGCCGCAAACCTGGCTGCAATGTAATCCTAAGGGCAAATTGTGCACCCTCGATTTCTGTCCACTTAATAGTGATTGTTTTTGCCAATGACAGGCTCAGATTGTTATCAAAAGTGTCAACATTATCGATCTTGCCAGGTGACTTCTTGTCTGACGACAGCGGTGTGGAGTGTGGAACGTGGGTCAGGTGAAAGGCGTCCCGGGAGTTTTGGAGCAAAGAAATTAGAGGCTTGTGTTAGCTAAAAGATTTTCAGTGCTGTGGCTCACATCAGTCTATTAGACACAAATGCAAGGGGAAATAGGGTCCAGATTGAAAATGAATGACCCTTGAAAGGGCAGATGTACATCAGGAGGTAGAGCGGGTCATCCTTTAATCACAAGGTTAACAGTTCAATCCCCGGCTCCAAAAGGTCCTTGAGCAAGACACTGAACCCCACTGAATCCTGATGGACCGGCCAGCGCCTTGCATGGCAGCTCCTGCACCGTCTGCGTGGGAATGGGTGAATAAGCTTTGTCCGGTAAGGTAGAAAGGCGCTATATAAATGCAGGCCATTTACCATTTAATGACTCCGTCCCAATTAGTTATGCCCAGGAACACCAATGCCTGGATGTAATGTAAGGTTTTCTGTGCAGGAGGATGCTAATGCACGCCATGAACACATGGTAATGGTGGAGGCAGAATTTCTATGTAAAAGGTACAAATGCCACAAAAGAGAAGAAGCCACAAACCACAAGCCAATGTAAACTAAACAATGTTGATTTGAAGACTTTGACAAATTTGTTATGGGGTAGAAGATGCATTCATGAATGTTTGTTAGACCTTAAGGGCAGAACTGACCACAATGCATTTTGCTGAAGAATGCATATTGGTTAGAATGTAAGCAATGATAACTCGATGGTACACTACTTTTTGTACTTTACTTTTAATATTTTAATAATGGCAGCAAATGTGCATCACAAGTTACCATAGACGAAAGTGATGTCTTCCAAATAATTATTTTGTTTGCCAACTGTCAAAAAGCTGAAGCTATTCAATTTACAATCACAAAAAAAACAACAGAAAAGCTGCAATTCCTCCAATTTAAAAAGTCATAATGGGGTTTTTATTGACTTTATTCGGTGATTGAAATTGTTGCGTATTCTTTTGATGTCGGTCGTCTAATCAATTAATCATTCCTGCACTTCTGTTAATACCAGTCTTACAAAGTAGTAGCTGTGGAAGCAGCAGTGCTGATTTTGGAACTTTAACACAGAAAAATTCCAACAACAAACAGTCATTTCTTTCTGAGTACCAGGCTGGACTCTGTTTGGCCCCAGCTGCTGTCCTCAGTGATGAGGACAAGACGGAGACCACACAGACAGACACTGCAAGGGGAACCCAGACCCTACTCTGGCCCCCAAAGGCTGTCCGGAGGCCAGGGACACCGACGTAACCATAGGAAAAATGTTGTGCAAGCTCTCCTCCTAATCCTTGGCAGCCCAGCCAACTTGTGCTACATGATATGAACAGCTGAATCAGGCTGCAGCTCTCCTCCTGCGAGACTGAATGTCTGGAAGCAACAACCTCCACCCAACAGCTCACAACTCCCTAACCTGGGCCGCATCAGGACAGCTCCTTGCAAAGAGAAGGCCGTACTCATTCAAGGCAGCCGGCGGGGGTAAAGAAACAACATATCAAATACAGATGTTAGAAGCAGACATAAATGCGTGGGCGAGGTGATGCCTCTGGGGCTATGTTGCCTGAGTCAGGATGAGGATACGAGGAGAGGAAAAAGGAGAGTGGAAAGGAGATGAAGGGATATTAAAAGAAAACATTGTAGAAGACCTAACATCATCTTCCCACAAGGTTTACAAGCCTGTGTGGAGCCTCTTCAGAGTCGGCGCATGCTGCTCCCGTCACAGGTAGGTAGACACTAGCCCGTCTCACCGAGGAGAGCTCTAGGTTTATTTAACATCTGTCCTTTTTAAATAAGCGCTTCCCTTCTTCCTGCCATCGTGTCAATCATTCTCCACACAACGTTGGTGATGGTTCTTAGACAAAGACATTCCATAGTTAGTGGGAGGTGGGTGCGTTTGTTTGTCTCGCCCTCTCGGACCACCACCTGACCACCCAGGTAGGCGGTGCACCCGAGAAGAGGCACACAGACGGTCCTATGCCTCCCTCGCTTCTCCAGACCGCAACATTTCCACAACCTACAATGACCCTTCAATCCTGAACCGCCAGGGCCTGTCTTGTAATCTCTATCCATCGGTCCATCACGCTAAGCTTGAAGTTGAAGTCATTTTCACTCCATTGTTCTTCAGCGGTTGCGCAATAACCGATGCCAGTGCCTCATGTGCGTTTAAACGGCAGGGAAGCGATCCGCAGCCTCTCCAGAAACAATTAGGATTTCATTTCCTTTATTTTCTTTCTTCTTTTGCCTTTATGGTCTCATTTCACACTCCAACATTTTAAAAAATCTACCACAGTTGAGTCTTTGGAGAAAGGCTTTGACCAGGCCGCTCTGTTAAGGAGAGGGTTTTAAATTCTGCAGTAAAAAGGGCGCAGTAAAAAAGCCTGGACCGCCAAGCCACAGACAGCCCGTCATTTCCACATGCTGGTCTGGCTGAGCAGCAATTTCATTAAAGCACAGTCCTGCAGCGTAGCCAGAAGCTGGCTATATCTACACTGTTTGGGTATGTATAGCTAACATGAGGGCAGTCAAGGAAAACTGACGTCAACTCTGGCTGCACATTTAACTGACCTAGAGTTGCAATCGTCAACAAACAAACTAATGAGGTAAAAGAGCATTCTTATGGATCCAACCTAAGATATTAACAAAGATCAGATTCTTAGCTCAACATAAACTACACCAAAACTTTACCTAATCCAAAACATCTCTAATTTTAACCCTAAAATGACCATTTCTTGATTTCCCTAACAATTCAATCAGATTTGTGTTGACTCTTCTGTTTTACAACCACACTGTGAGGAGTATTACATAAACAATGGTACAGGCTGGATAAGATAACCAGCTGCAGCTAAGCCCCAAGTTGCAATGACCTCATGTAAGATACCACAGAAATGCCTTTTGTTTTCGTCTTCATTGTAAATGGAAAACTGAAGTGTTGGGATCCCAGGGAATATTAAGGCGAGAAGCCCTTCAGGCCGACAGAAAGGGCTGATAAAGATGAGGAACAAGGTGGAAAAAGAAGGAAGATGAGGGGGGGGGGGAGGAAGTGAAATCAAGAGAGATGGTTTGCCGCAAGAAAAGAGGAGATTGTAGAGATATCCGGGGATGACAGGAAGGAGTACAACGGAAAATCCGCACAGCTGTGTCTGATGCTGATCTGTACTTCAGCTTGTAGTGAGACAGAGGAACCCTAATAAACCCATTGCCTGGTTGTGCCAAATGTATGGTGCCACTGGTCTACAGATTTTCCCTTCAGTTAGACCGTTGGCAGGGACCCACAAGCCAGCAGCAGCCTCCATTACAGGAGATCCTTTAGTACATGTACTCTACGTGATTCATTTCTTATGGTAGTACAGGCCATCTGCCATGGCTAGTTAAACCAGACAAAGCATGTTCCTCTATGAAGATTTCATAGTGCGTTTGCTAAAAACGACCATTACATTCTTAAATATAACGGGGGGGAAAAATCCTCTTTAGTTGCGTTTACCTGGACCCTAATATTCCACTAATAATCTGAATAATGGCCCAATCACAATAAAAATGCCTCATGTAACAGCCTAAATCGGAAGAGGCTGGCCCGATCAGAAGGAATTTCAATCGGGTTAAGAGGGGTGGTGTAAACCTTTGATAACACGTTCAATAGGAAAATATTAGCGCCTAATAACCATGTAAAAAATATATTCTTTCTGCGCATGTTTGCCCCACGTTGGGGTAACATTAGGAGACGTTGCTTCAGGGAGGGACAGAAACATGGCGGTAGCAAAACAAAACTTTCAATTTTTGATCAGTAAACTGTAAAAAAAACAAAAACAACCGTCTCTCTCAGACTTCCATCCACTGGCTCCTGGGTGGTTTTTTTCGCACCCCGGTGATCGGCACATCTGGGTGATGCCGTCAAATGTGCGTTAGGTATGTTGGCTGCATTTCAAACATACCCTTCGCCGACACCGTCACCGTCTTATGGTCGTATTACTGTCCATCCAAGTTATGGCTGCTCGATTATGGAAAAAAATATAAATCACGATAACACGATTACTCGTTGACTTCTGGAAAGATGTTGCAATTATTGAACTTAAAAAACAGTGGAAAAAGTTAAATAAATCAACAGTAAAAAACACATACAACTGTGAAATTTGCCCTACTACTTTATTTTTTCATTCAGAACACAAGACCCCCAGGAAATCAACTGCACTTTCAAAAAATATTACTCAGACTTATACTCATCGGAATTTCCTCATGATACCTCTCATATGACAGAATTTTTAGAACACCTGGATATCCCATCAATTGCACAAGACCAAAGTGAAAGCCTGGAAAGACCTCTAGATAAACAGGAAGTAGAGAACTCAATTAGAGATATGCAGAGCGGAAAGGCCCCAGGGCCGGACGGCTATCCAATTGAGTTTTTCAAAAAGTTTTCTTCACAGCTGACACCTCTACTTCTTGACATGTTTAACCATTCCCTTGAACAGTCTTCCCTCCCACGGAGCCTCACAGAGGCTCTTATCACAGTTTTACTGAAACCAGGCAAAGATGCGAAGGACTGCAGCTCTTACAGGCCAATATCTTTGTTGAATGCAGATGTTAAGATCATCTCAAAAGTTTTGGCCACCAGAATAAACTCTGTCATATCTGATATAGTTTCAGTTGATCATTCATCAACATCCGCAGACTCTTGAATGTAGTGCATTCTCCAGCGTCTGGGGTTGCACCAGAAGTGGTGGTGTCCCTTGACGCGGAGAAAGCTTTCGACAGGGTCGAATGGGGCTATCTCTTTTCCGTGCTGGGTAGATTTGGGTTTGGTCCAAAATTAGTTTCCTGGGTACGACTATTGTATTCTTCTCCTAAGGCTGCAGTAGTCACTAATAAACTATGTTCACAATATTTTTCTTTATCCAGAGGAACGCGTCAGGGTTGCCCTCTCAGCCCGTTGCTGTTTGTTCTAGCGATAGAACCCCTGTCAATAAAGCTTAGAACCACACAGTCCATACATGGTATTAGCAGGATGGGAATGGTATATAAAATTTCTTTGTATGCTGATGATCTTTTAATTTATATAACGGACCGGTTGTCATCTACACCTGTAATTTTGAAGATTCTTGGAGACTTTGGTAGCTTTTCAGGGTTTAAAATTAATTATTCAAAAAGCACATGTTTCCCTATTAATGAGAAAGCGCGCCAAATACGAGATATGGACTTACCCTTTCGTACATCACAGTCAGGGTTTAAGTATTTGGGAATTCATGTCACCCCCTCTTTTTCTGGTCTGTTTGATGCGAACTTCACTCCAATACTTGAGAAACTAAAATCTGACCTCCAGCGATGGAGCGCCATTTATTTATCTTTAGCCGAAGAGTTAACTGCGTTAAAATGAATGTGCTGCCTCGATTTTTATACTTATTTCAAAGTCTTCCAGTTTTCCTTCCAAAATCTTTTTTCCGAGCAGTAGATAAGTTACTTTCACATTTTTTATGGGGAGGTAAAACTTCAAGGCTGCGTAAAAAATTCCTTGAAAGACCAAGGCAGAGGGGTGGGCTTGCCCTCCCAAATTTAATGATTTATTACTGAGCTGCAAATTTACAAAAAATTGTCTACTGGTTTCAATCTCCTGAAACAGACTGGTGTAGTGCAGAGGCCAATTTTTGTAAACTGGCGTCACTTGCTGCACTGATTACATCGAAACTTCCCCTCTCCCCATCACGCTTCTCCTCCAACCCAGTGGTAAGTTCAACACTTCGGATTTGGATACAATTTAGGCAAACGTTCCATTTCTCTGACCTCTCCATACTCAGTCCTGTCTGTAATAATCATCTTTTTCCTGCTGCTAAAATGGACGATACTTTTAAACGGTGGGACAGTATGGGCTTTCTACGTGTAAAGAGTTTTTTTTATAAATAACGTCTTTCTCAGTTTTACTGACTTGGTCAGTAAATTTAACATTAATAAGTCCAGTTTTTTCAGATATCTTCAGGTTCGTCATTTCATTCAAACTCACATCTCATTTCCTCAACTACCTGTGCACTCTGACCTAGAGGATATACTGCAGACCCCTTTAACCTCGAGAGGCCAAATTTCTAACCTATACAATTCTATTATGTCACTCTACAATATATCCATGGATCCTATCAGGACAAAATGGGAAGACGAGTTAGGGACAAATATATCAGATGCTGTATGGGACAGAGCTCTAAGCTGGGTGAATGGGACCTCTTCTTGTGCACGTTTGAATTTGATTCAGTTTAAAGTTCTTCACCGTATGCACTATAGTAAGGTTAAGCTGGCCAAAATATACTCTGACACGGATGTCATCTGTGATAGATGCAGAATGGACAGGGCAGATTTACTTCACATGTTCTGGTCATGTTCCATGCTGAGAGAGTTCTGGGCATCAATATTTAAAATCTTAAACGAAGCCTTTGATTTAGCTCTACACCCTAGTCCTACAATGGCCGTGTTTGGGGTACATGGGGGTGATTTTGTAATGTCCAGTAGTATGGAGGGTGTTGTTGCTTTTGCAACCTTATTAGCACGGCGGAGAATACTTATGGACTGGAAATCACCTATACCGCCAAAAGCTGCTACTTGGCTTTCTGATGTTATGATGTTTTTAAAAATAGAAAAAATCAAGTACTTTCTTAAAAGGATCAACCAATAAATTTTACAAGAATTGGGGCCCTTTACTGGCTTACTTTGAAGGACTTACTGCACTTCCCTCTTAGTAACTGCTAAGAATTGTAAAGCATAATGATTACACTATTTGTTACTATTTATTTTTATTATGTTAATATTGCTATTACTATTATTATTACTTTCATATTCATGCTTTTATTTTCCTTTTGTTTTTACTTATCCTCTTTTCCTCGGCATAAGGGCTTTGTTGTGGGTGGGATGGGGTTAACGGAAAGATGTCTTGTTATAATTGACATTGTAATATTGCATTGAATTTTGTGCATTCTATCTTTTCTAAAACAATAAAAATACTTGTTAAAAAAAAAAAAAGAACACAAGCGAAAATAAGAGTTTACTTGCAAAACGTAATGAGCTAAATCATTTTAATTTTCTCAATTATTCTGTTTTTGTGATCATTGGGAGCCAAAATCATAATCACGATTACATTCAAATTAATTGCACAGCCCTAATCCAAGTCACACGGAGTAACTTGTAAACACACACACACACACACACACACACACACACACACACACACACACACACACACACACACACACACACACACACACACACACACACACACACACACACAGGATGCCTTCATTGGCTTTCAGTATTTTATGCAGCTTCTGATTTTTTATTACTTTTACTCTGTGTGCTTTTGGCAAAGATTAGGTATTTTCAGTCATAGGCAGAGAAAAATATTCAGAATTATATTAAAATATCATCCTAAGAAACCATTTACAGTTGAAAATGTAATCTATCTGTAAACGACGTAGACACTGAGCACTGAACACATTTATCTATGACGTTACGGTAATTATTTCATCCTACGAAAGGACAATAAATTATTTAACACTTTTGTAAACAAAATGTAATACTTTGTGAAAAAAAGCTTCTTCTATCTATTTCTGGCAGATTAGATGCTTTACAGCGTGTGGAAAAAAATCATCTTCCTCAAATCTTATCAGATCACATTATTTAGCGTACATGTAAACAGTTGAGTTGAAATCTCTAATCAGGATTTTCATTTTATGTCCACGTAAGCGCTTTGACAAGAAAAACTTGTCTGTGTGGTTTTACCACACAGACAAGTTGCTAAACTACTGCCTAAACTACTGCCTAAACTAAAAATTTTTCCTCCACCTTTCAGCAGCATGATGAATGTGTATTGACCATCATGCTGACAGGCTGTAGTGTGGGTGGGATTCCCTTCTGGGTTTGTTGTCCAGCAGAAAACAACATGAGTGGAGGACTACAGTGCCCGACAGAGAACTGCATTCAACATTTTCTCACGTCTCACATGCAGTTGTGACAGCATGACAGAAACACACAATATTCGAGTAAATTTCTTTTTTTTTGTTTAATCTCACAATCAGAGCTGGAAGACATTAAGCCTGCAGGCGAGACAGGCCTGAGTATGTGAAACGTTACCTGCATCCAACTACAAGCCATCATCGTCTCACATGAGACTTTCAATCTGTTCCGAGGATTTCCACGCCGGGTGTTCAGACATTAGAGGAACTAACATACTTCTCCGTGGTACGTAAAAGGCAATCCGATAGCTATTCCCTGAGAGCTGAAGCTTGCCAGCCAAAGCCACTAAATTACTCACTTGGCTGTTGTCATGACTGTGTGGTAAAAACAAAAGGCACCCCCCCCCCCCCCTCCCCTCAAGTCCCTCTGCATCACTCAATCTCGCTTTTCCCCTCAGCCTCTATTTCATAAACATCCAGCTGTAGATCAACGCCGCACGTCTGATTATGAAATTAGAAATGGTCTACTGGGACAGAGAAAGACGAAGGGAGGAAAAGTCCTCCAACGTTCTTTGATTTCGTCACAATTCGCTACACTTGCCCTTTTATCTCTCACACATCATTCAACTCTCTCCATTTGCCTTGTCAGCTGATCTAGCCATACTAGAGAGAGCTATCCAATCCAGTTCACTCTTTTTAAAACCAGCCAAGGCTACAACCCATTGGTAATCACTGCCTCGTATATCTAGATGAGAGAAAAAGATTTAGCTACAAGTCCCTTGCATCCTCTCCAACATCCAAAGAACATATCAGCAACTCAGCGGAGGGTTGTTTAAACAGCAGTCTGCTCTGCATTATACATTATTTTACCATAAAAAAAAAAAAATAAAAAAAAACTTCTGCTGTTCTCATCAATCATACCCCCGACTCGGTCGATGCTCTGCTCAACAGCTCTCTGTATATTTCTCTGCAATCTTTTTCTGCTCTGGTCACAGACGAGAACCACAAGTATTGTGCTGACGAGGGTCCATTACGTGTAGGAAGTAAATTACAGCAACCCCCCATGCTAAACCCCATCTTATGAGCGGTGATGCTGTGTTATGTGTTTAGATTCTGTGTTCGTCTCTGGAGCAATGTGCTGTGTGCTGGGTCGGAGTGACACGCGTTCAAGCTCTGAGCTTTTGAACCTGGCTCTCGAGGCCTTTCAGATATCAAAGAGTTTTTATTATGCATTATTTTTTCCAACTAGACTGTGTGTAATCGCAGTTTGGAAGAAAAGAGGATTGTGAACTATGCTTCTTGCCCAGAGGGGCTTGGCCATACTTTATACCATCTCCTCACACCGTTTTTGGTGCCTCTCCACCCACTGTTCCCATGTCATCTTTTATTGCTATTGTGACGGACACTTGTCTTTTCTTCCTCATCCAGAGGGTTTTGGCTTCACCTTTCAGACTGCAATCCATACATCTGCTCCATATCAGCGTTGGAACACTTGAGTTAATGAGATACTCTGTTCTACTGCAATCCTGTCTGGGGTGACTTTTTCCCCACTCATGCCAGAATGTCTGTCTGTGCATCATATACACATGTAAAAATGTTGTAAAAATGAGCACGCAAAACAGCGTTTTAGTCTCTCTCTATGAGACTCTCTTTCTCAAACACACACAAACAGTTATGATGTGTTTATGAAAAGGGGGGAGATACAATCTTAAACAGACCAACAGGCCAAGTCATAGCTAGTTTTATGATCATTTAAACTATTTCAAGTAGTCAGTACAGTTATTATGGAAATGGTCTTAAAAGAACGATAACATTAGAGCAGCTCGAACATGCTGATACAGAACATGTAAACCCTGCAGATGACAACATTTGCACAATGCAGTAATAAGAGTAAAGCTTACTTTATCTAGAGTAACTCCACTGTAAGGGCATTCACAATGAATTCAGTAAAAACATTTTTGATCCGTGCGATCACAGACCAGGAACACTTGGAACTACTCTGATGGAAATTTTGATTCATCTATTGTTTGTTATTCAAAATGTGTCAACTGGAAACACCCTCAAGAACATCTGGACTTGTCAATACATGAAATGTAAAGATATATCCAATCGAAGATTGACTCCCTCCCTTAACTATTTTAAAAACGAAAATTACAACATATCACATCATGGAAACCAGCACTCTACTTTTCACTCTCAAAAATGCAAATCACTTTGTTCTAAATGAATATGCCTTTTTTTCTCTCTCTTTTTTTTTTTAGGCCATTATTTATAGGACAGCTGAAGACATGAAAGGGGAGAGAGGGGGGGGGGGGGGGATGACATGCAGCAAAGGACCACAGGTTGGACTCAAACCCGTGGCCACTGCGTCGAGGAGTAAACCTCTGTATATGGGCGCGCGCTCTACCAGGTGAGCTACCCAGGCGCCCTGAATATGCCTTTTAACCCCAATTATGTCCATTGCTGTTTCTAATTAATGACTAAGCCCGAATTTAGCTACCTTATATGTGCAAATGTAGATTTCAGTGTTGTAACATGGCATTTAAAGGGTGCTTAAAAAGCACACAAAAATGGGCTGTATGACAGCAAAAACATTGCACAACTCATATAGTCAATCAAGTTATTTAATATTTTCCTATTCAGGCAGAGAGCCGAGTGAAACAGCAGGCGTGCACCAACACACACACACACACACACACACACACACACACCTGCTTTTCCAATTATTTGTCTGTGAGGAGGGCCAGGAGACGGACAGCAGTGGAAACTCTAGTTGAAGTTTAGTTCGGTCATAGCTGTGTAGCTTTTTTTCAGCCGGTGCTTTGAGACAAAAGCACCGTGAGAGCAGGAAAAGCCTCTCTAGTCTACTCCCACTTGCCAGGATGCTGCTGGGTCACTCTGCATACTGTACACTCAGCTCCTTCTCTCCCTCCAGACTGCAGCTTTCATCTCCCCGTCAGCCCTCCCCCTCAATCAGGCCAGTGACACCTTCCCAAAGGCCTGGTCATAGCTCCCAAAGCAATAAGTGAAACCCCGTCCCCCATGCACCTGACCCTTTAAATCTTCACCTTATGTTCCAAATTGCTACATTGGACTGAAATGCACTGACACACTTTATTAGGCTTATAAAACCCACTCAGTCGGTCAGTCAGTGAAAACGGTCTGAGCACAGGAACGAGTTTGCATTTATGAACCCTTCAGTCGCCTCGGTGTGAACCTGGCGCCGTGCAGTCCAGACAATGTCAATGACTTCCCTCTGAGCGAAGAAACCGCAATACCCCCGACGAAAGCTACTCAGGATCTTTAATCTCAGTCAACAAACTATTTACGAGAATCCAAAAGGTCATGCCACACAATGACATTGTTATCTAAATTAAATCAAAATGCATTATCAATCATGCCTGTGTGTGTGTGTGTGTGTGTGTGTGTGTGTGTGTGTGTGTGTGTGTGTATTGGGCGCTGTAAGCTGAGACTGAGACAAGTGTTGCGCATAGGAGTCAGACTGCTGTACCACACCACACTGGGATGTGGTCTGTATGCTGCTTTCATAAGCCCACAGTGGCCAACCTTAAACACAGGTTATCCCTGACTGCTGTCAGGAAGGGCCTAACAGTCCAAAAGAGAGAAAGCATGAAATTACCCCAGATCTCACTGAGGCAACAGACAAGGCTGGGTGTGACACAGATACCCCCTTTTTCTGCATAACTATGATATGTGACTCTGATCACAGCTGCTCATAGCACAGCATGGTACAGGGATATTAACCGCATGGGCATTTTGAAAGGGAGAAAAGAGAAAGACAGGAACGGGGTGAAGACAGCAGATGGAGGGGAGCAGATTCTTAAATATACATATACACAATTATGTAAATGATCCACTGGACCTATCTGTAAAGTATCCAGAGATAACTTCTGTTATGATTTGACACTCAAAATTGAAATCTGTTATTGAATAATCAACATTTGTTCTCGTGGCATATATTGAGATGTGAGCGTACATGGCTTAGACTGTCGCATAGAATTTTAGACATGTCAACCTAAAAATAAACACCAATGTGTTGACTTCTCCTGCTAGATGTCATAAATGAAGCTGTCAACACCTCTCCTCTCTCTACGGAGTTGAGAGCAGCTCACCTCTGGCTGGATGGCTTTGAACACAGGAGCATCCATGAGCGTAATCTGGCCCTGAAGGAGACAAAACACAACAGCTGTTAGACTTGCTCTGTTCAGATTGGGACAGACTGACAACATTTAGTCACATTTAAACATAAATAACACCGCTTTTGCTAACACTGCTCATTTCCTCTCAAGCAGGCAGGTGTGACAGTGGTCCTTTCCTGATTGCACCTTTAAATGCCTTAATATAGCATAGAGAGATGGGAAGTGAAGAAAACACTTGAAAGAAAAAAAAAAGATAAAGAGTGCCCTCTTGTGGTTGAATGGTGCAGACAAATGGACAACATCAGAGCAAGATTCTCTGACTCACTGTGATGAGGAAGATGCTTTTATTTGATGTATTATGGGACAATCCCGAGAAACAACAAAAAAACATAATCCCTCACAACAAAGGTAGGGTTAATTCAACAGAAATGTGAGTTCATAGTTCCCATGGAAAGTTTGTGCAGAGGCAGCTGGAGGAAATCTATCAGGACCTGCTTGGCACTGCCAAAAAAAAATCATCAATTATTACTGATCCATACCCTGACCCCATCTCCTCCGCTCTCAAGTCAGCACATCACATTTGTGCTTACTGAACATCGTTGTTGTTTTTTTTGAACTCATCATACAGATTAACCAGACAAGAACAGACAGAATCGCAGACACTTAAAACTTCACTTACTGCATATTCTTCGGGAGTGACCTTCAGCACATCGAACACAACAGCATCAAAACTCTTCTTCAGGTCCGAAGAACCCTTATCGCTGAGAGACTCGGAGCTGCTGCTCTTCTAACACACACAGACACACACACACACACTATGGTTAAGAGGAATGATGGATGTGCTGTTAAGAACATGGTTATAAAGTGGAGGAGAGAGGGGAAGTATGCAAGGTTTGAGAGGGTTACATACCCAACATGGTGTTGTAGCACAGCAGAAAATCACTTTATATTTCAGTCAGAAAAAAAATGACATCCTGTCACCTAATAATCATACACAGGCTTCCCGCACTTTCTTAAAAGAGTAAGTTCAGTATTTTTCAACCTGAACCCTATTTTCCCATGCATTAGTGTCCAAGTGACTAAAATCTTTGACATAGGTCCAGTACTGAGCGAGAGCGCTGTAACCGGAAGCCGTGAACCGGGCTGCAATGTAGTGCTCGTTTTGCCACTGACTGTCTCAGATTGTTATTATAAGTGTGACAAAATTACAGAAAGGATCCCTATAGAGACAGCCTTCTTGTTAAGAGTGGTGATTGTTGGAACAGTGGAAAGACGATCCTAGACGGCTTTTGATAGCTTTATTTGGTTTCTGTTGACTTTGAATGAAGTGTATTTTACAATGATATAATTACTGTTTGAATGAAGTCTGGTGGGTTTAGAGGATGGTACTCTTTAACTAAAAGGTCAACCTCTGTAGGGATCCTTTCCATAATGTTGTCAGACACTTAGAATAACAACCTGAGCCGGTCAGTGGCAAAACGAGCACTATTTGTGGACATAAACTGAAGGTGCGCAATCGCCCATTAATAGGGTTGGGTACCGAAACCCGGTTCCACTATGGAACCGGTTCCTACGCAAACGGTAGTATTCGGACCGGATTAGAACGCAAATTTTGGTTCCTCATTTCGGTTCCGACTGAAATATTTTCCCTCTGTCGCTCCAGACAGCGGCAGACTCTTTCTTCTTTCTCCCTTTTACGCACGTGCCCGCTCGCGACTCGCGGTGTGAAGCGCGTGTCCGCGCTATTCCCCCGACGTGCACTCTACAATCACAGCTGATAGACGGCTTTTTGTACACGCTCCGAAACGGACGTAAAAATATCACACTTTCTCTGTAGTTTACCGTTAGCTAGCTATCGTAAATGTAGGCTACTTTTAAAATGCCATATTTTCCCTCTGGGCTCACCAAAACGGACGTAAAGGCATATTAACCATTCACTGCACGTGATCGCTAGTAAACATATTACGCTCTGCTAGTCTATCGTTCAGGGCAAGACCCTGTAGCCTGGTGGTATTGTCTGTCCTTTCAAACTCCTCCCTGTGTGTACAGGCCTCTTGGACACCACCTGAGAGTTTTCTCCTGTGCAGGACATGCCATAAGTCAGGAGAGGTGTAGTATCTCACCAGAGAAGGCAAATATGGTCATTTTTATGCAAAAGAACTGCTAAAGTTTGAAGCTGGTTGGCATACCAACTCAACATTTATTTAGTTGTTACTTGTTAATAGTGTATGTTATTTGTTAAATTATTGTAGTTATGTGTTAGGTATTGTAATTTCCCCTTGCGGGATTAATAAAGTATACATTAGTATTATTATTATTATTATTATTAGGTGACTTAGGTTTACTTATTATATATTTAAGTACTTTAAAACGTTAATTGTTAAATTTAAATAATTTTCAATTTAAAAAAAAAACTCCATAAAAAGAGCCTTTCTTTGATGTCATTTTTCAGTTTTTCAAGAATCGGTTTAGGAATCGGAATCGTTTTAAAAGTACCGGTTTGGCATCAGAATCGTAAAAATCCAAACGGTACCCAACCCTACCCATTAACATCACGTTGTAGCTTGTTTCTTACTTAATAGTGGACCAATTTCAAAGACTGTTGTTCCCATCAGTCACTTCAGACATAAAAACAAACCAAAGTTACCCTTTGAACATAAAATCCAAGGACTTTTCAGTGACTCTCGCCCAATTCCCTCAAATTCAATGACCCAACATGGCATAGTTGGATTACGGTTCCAACACTGAGCATTTTCATAATGAGAACTAGCCGGCTTTACAGAAGCTCACAGACAATTAAAAAGAGAGAGAGGCTTGAATGTGTGAACACTTCTCAATTGTGCTGTGTTACTGTGATGGCAGACTATGTGGTCTCTTGGCTTCTCTAACACAGCACAGCAAAACAATATGCTGTGCAAGTTGAGCGACAGAAAGTGAGACAGACAGGACTTATCCTAGTTACTAACGTTGAGTTAAAAAATATATATCAAAAGATCTTCAACTTCTTGCACAAAATATATAAAATCAAGCACTTTAAATGCCCCATGTGGGAACCGTGCATACACTAAACGTTCAGTGTTGAAAAGTGCTAGGAGAAGCACGCACAAGATGAATTTTGAAATAAGTGAGTGGGCGTGGCCTCACCTCAGAGACCGTTGCAGCGGTGGTGGTGATGCTTGATTGGCCATTAGGGAGGTCCATCATTCGCACACCATCTAGCTCTAGCGCACCAGACCATTCATCATCCTCAGCTGCAGCAAAGCCCGCCCGGCCCTCTGAAAACACACACAAAATATGCCACAGTGAGTACATCTCGACAATTATCTCCTGCAAACATACGCAGACACATTGCTGGGCTTGTAACAGCAACACCACCTACTGGTTGAACTAAATTGATTGGAGTATTCTCAGGCTCGCCTCAGTATTACAGGATACCAAGTCGACCACTGAACTGAATTCAACCTCCGAAAATGACTGAACTTGAGATGGCGGCGAAAGTGTTGACAGGTTCAGCGATTGTCCCAGCAGGCCTGCGAGTGCCGTATGGACGTACGCTTTCACAGCTTGTCACTTACTACACACCAGAGAGGAATGGACAGAAGGAGCTTAGGCTGAGCATTAGGAAAAGATATTTTGTGAAAGGGGTTTGGAGAAAGCAGCTGTCAGTTGGAGCCACAACACTAAACAGCTTACGCCCGACACTAGAGCATGGCCCGCTGCCGCGCAGTGACTCTACAGAGCGGACTTCACTATTAAACACAGGAAGGATTATTTTTCTTCTGTTGACTGGCTATCAGAGCACAATATGCTCATCCTGAAATTGAACAGGCATGCTCACTACATTTTCAGATGAGATTCCAATGAGATTTTTAGAAGAGGCTGCTCGAATAGACAGAATCATCAGGAAAATCCAAGGTTTATTCACATGCATCTTCTTGGTTTTTAGTGTTATGTTCATCCCAAAACCTGAGTACCAAGTGTTAAAGTAGACTGCAGAGTATCAGAGCCATGTATCATGCCAGTCAGTATCACACAATGAATTAAAGCAAATATATAAATGTGAATGCCAAACACACGCAACTTGCAGATTTTATTGTCTCTACAAGTATTTTAAAGAACAATCACGTTTATTAAGCTAGTATCTACCTTCCACTCCAAGCAGTCCTGAAATTAAACTTTATGCCTCCTTCTCTTTTCTGGCGCTGTCCTTATAAAAAGGGTTTTGTGATGTCGTATTATATAATTCTCGTCGTCCATGGTGTTGTAGAGGAGACGTATACGATATTGGGGGGGGTGTCTTTTGGTAAATTGACTGGATGCAGCGCCGATGGTATGAAACGGTACATACTTCCTGTCTCCTAAAGGGCCGTGGCCTCGTTTGAACGTGTAGTGAACAGTTCTATAAATTATATTTTGGATAATTTATTAATATGTTGTTGTATATGTTAATATGTGTCCGTCTGAAAAATGCCATTTTAGTGTCAGAATTAGAGCCGGGCAATATATCGATATTATATCGATATCGTGATATGAGACTAGATATCGTCTTAGATTTTGGATATCGTGATATGGCATTAGTGTTGTCTTCTCCTGGTTTTAAAAGGCTACATTACAGTAAAGTGATGTCATTTTCTGAACTTACCAGACTGTTGTAACTGTTCTAGTATTTGCCTTTACCCACTTAGTCAGTAAATATTTTGTGAAAGCACCAATAGTCAACGCTAAAATATCGTTGCGGTATCGATATCGAGGTATTTGGTCAAAAATATCGTGATATTTGATTTTCTCCATATCGCCCAGCCCTAGTCAGAATGTTCTGGAGATATGGGTCTTGTGATAAATGGCTCCAAATGCTCATAACCTGTGTTCACGTTCACTTCTCCCATTGGAATCAATACACACGGACCTGCCCCTAGTCTCCTAAAGAGGCAGTGCGGAGCCCAAGTGGTACAGATACAGGAAACTACTCTGAGTTGGGGCGTCTCGGTTCTAAAACGTCTCTTCCGGCGGCTTGCGTGAAAAAAAGACCTGACGCGTATCTTTAGCGGAGAGCCGCTGCACGCACGCTTCTGGGACGCGCCGTGACACGGTGGTGGAATATCAAGCATCGACTTGAATGGCCGCAATTGCTCGCGCCTCTGGAACGCAGCGCAGACACGCTCGGTGGAAAATAGGGGTACTTGCAGACATTCCTCTGTTTGGTTGCCGATGAAAGAATTTAGCTAGTGTCGCTTGATGTCGCGGCAGTTTCTTGTGGCAGCGGTATGGCGATCATCTAAAGCCCCAACCAGACGGCCGACCCTCGGCAGAAAAGGCAGTTGGTCCAGAGTTGGTCAAAATGAAGGCCGACAGCCCCTCCGACAGACGACGGCATGGAACACACCAAACAGACTCGAGTCACTGGCCTCGCCAGACTGTCTGACGGCCGATTATCGGGTTAGTGTGTCACGACCTTAAGAATCCCGCCTACACTGAGGAGGTACTACAGTGGAAAACAATCAGAAAACGATTTATTACCAAATAAGTAACACAAGGAATTTGCTTTAGTGGTTGGTGCATACATAAATAAACATATTAAGCATTAATATGAAATAAACAAATACAAAAACAAAATGTATACAAAATAGCTGTTTAACATAAGAAAAAAAGAGGCTGAATGGTTTAGTGCAGTGTGCAAACATGTTTAGGGATGTGCAAAAAGTTTAGGACATATAGTATGTGCAATGGGCAGGTATCTAGTCCAGAAAGAGAAAGAAAACTGGTACCAAAAGAAATTGAGTCGAGCAGAGCCGTACCATACAGTGGAAACATTGCAAAAAAAGACAATTTGAGAATCTACATATGTACCTCTGTTAGTTTCACAATCTGAACCTACCTGTGATTATGTACAGTTGGAAACAGCGAGATTATTTAGCATTTGAAGATTTCATGCAGCGTGAATGTAAAACTGGAGGCTCAGTGTCTACGTCGTTCACAGATAGACTGAAATTTCAACTAAATTTTCCATTGTAAATGGTTTCCTAGGATGATATTTTAATATAATTCTGAATATTTTTCTCTGCCTATGACTGAAAATACCTAATCTTTGCCAAAAGCACACAGAGTAAAAGTAATAAAAAAATACGAAGCTGCTTAGAATACTGAAAGCCAACGAAGGCATCCCTTGTGTACTTGACAATGCAGGCCTGTGTGTGTGTGTGTGTGTGTGTGTGTGTGTGTGTGTGTGTGTGTGTTTTGGCCATAGACTGTAAATTAGTGGACAGAGCATGTGTGACGTCACCCATTGGTTTGTGTAGACCTGCTATGAGTCGTCGAGTTTGCCGTTATGGGCGCAGCCATCCTGGTTGCGGATGTGACGATTTTAGACGAGATGGAGGAGTGAGGGAGGAGCCCTTACACTCTACGTTACGTTACACACTTTCACTGGCAATCACATCTTAGCCACACCCTAAAACACCCCCTGCTTTATCGCAGATTTTAAAATCAACGAGACCATAATTAAAAAAAGGAACATCATTCTGTGTTGCAGAAGAATTAAAACTAGTGATTGAGACCATAAACTCATTATGAAAATGTTTACTGAGGTAATAAATCAAGTGAGAAGTGGGTCACTTTCTCATAGACTTCTACAGAAACCAACCTCCTTTTCAACCGCACGTGCCACCCCCTGCTGGAATTCAGACAGAATGCAGGTTTAAGGCACTTCAGCATTTGCAGCACTTTGCCGAACCGGATGCCTTGTCCATTAATATAGAGTCTATGGTTTTGGCTGACTCAAGGCTCAAACTGAAATGGCTTGTGCTTTCAGAGCCATTAGCTGCCTTCCACAGTTGCATTCTGCTAAGCCACAAGGAAACACCACTACATCATGTCAACTTCCCTCCTATTGTTTGACAGCAGTGCTTAACTACAAAGGAAGCAATAGCCAGTCTGTATTTTCAAGTCTGTCTGTTGTTTATAAAGTCTTACATCTGTTATTACCTTACTTCCTGGTCTAATACCTAGGTATGCCTGTGGTGCCTCTGGGTTATGGTGTAAAACATCACTTGGGAGTTTTGTCTACAGTTCCCACACACAAACGCACAGCCAATACACCACACACAGGTGTCCCACATAAATAGAAACTATAATTTCATTCAAAAATAAACAAACACTAAGTACATCTACAACTAAAATTCATCATCTACAAGGAAGCTTTACTACCAAAGTTTGTTGGGCTCCATCTATACTCCTGTGTATCTAAAGCCCTATTCGCACAGGACTAGTAGAACCAGGGGACCACATGCGCTTTAGAAATCACGCCCCATTTCTGTTTTTATGTCCAGCACATTCGCACGGGATAAGCAAAGTATGTATACTCTAAGTTACTGATATTATCCCCTGCACTGTCAAGACTCTGTCCAAACTTTCATTTATAAATACCAAGGCATCCAATACAACACCAAATCACAGAGATGCCAATTCGCACGGGACTAATATTATCACACAAGCTCTGTGTTTGGCCAAATATGAGAGGTAATTTGCGGTGGAATTTTTACTTGACAAATTACAGACATGGCAGATTCGCACGGGATTAAGATCACAGACGACCTCTGCAATTATTACAAATTAGTAGAGGTGCCCAGGTAATACTAGTCCCAATTGAATAGGGCTTTACACAATAAGCAATGTACAGTCATATGTCTCTCTGAATGTGATGGGGTTGAATGTAATCGTATGTTAGGAGGATTAAAAAACAGTTTGCATGCAACCCTGCAGACACAGACACGTCTGTGCTGCAACCACACAGTTCCAAATGCAAGCTGTCCTTGCAAAGACAAGGCCATACTTACGAGTTGTGTGTCAGATGTGCATGGTGTTACAGGTGAGGTTAGCCTGTTGTTCTGTATTGCCGTCTCGGTCTATCGAGTCCCGTCTTTCTCTGAGGCAGGATCCTGCTGCTGTTTGTGTGAACAAAAGAGAGAGACAGAGAGGAAGGCAGAATGATTCTTCTGAACATGAGCAAAACCAACGCACACATTAGAAATGAACATTGCCAAAAATCCAAAGAGCTCATCTGATTTTGTGTAAGTGCTTAACAAACCATCAGCCATTGCATTGACAAGATCTGGAGCTTCTGTTCTAGTTTTAGAAACTTTGAGCTCACTTGGAAAAAATGGAGGTGGCAGTTTGACAGAAGTAACCATAACAACAACAACAACAACAACAACAGTAAACCTTCTTTCACAGATATGACAATTACATCACGTTTGCATCTCAACTGCAATGCCAAAAGCTGGTAGTTGTATAATATTGTTATATTACAATATTCTAGTATTACTTGGCCTTATTGCTCACCTCAGTCCAAAGTACAACAATCACATTTCATAGTGTTTATATCGCACCTGAATTTCAAATCACCACTTCACCCAAACAGGGAGCATACAAAAAGACAAGACATGAGTCTAGGGCTACAGCTGACAATCATTTTTTTTGTCAATTTATTTTATTGTCGATTAATCTGCCAGTAATTTTCTCAATCAATCGGTTAATCCTTTGGTCTTTAAAATGTCAGAGCATAGTGAAATCCTTAAGGGCCACGGTGACACCTTCAAGGGAAAGCTAATTTAATAATAATAATAATAATAATAATATATAAAAATATAATAATAAAAAGCTGGAACCAGTTAATTTTCTGCCATTTTTGCTAGAAAATGACAAACAAATGAATCGATTATCAAGACAGTGGCCAATTGACTTTCTGCCCATCGACTAATCCATTAATCGATTAGTTCTACACAAGTCTAATATCAACTAAATCTAAAACCTGTACGCTACACCCTTTGGGTATTAGGGAAAGGCTGGGTCTGTTTTGAACAAACGTCACTGGCATTGCCAACAAGGACAGGTGCAACTCTACCAGCCAATCAAGTCATGCTCTCTGCCTCTAGACCTCTTAGATGACATGACTCACATTAGCCAGTAGGTGTCTCACTAGTCTAAGAGGTAGAAGCCTGTGTGTTGGACTGTGTGGGACTCTGGCTGGCTGAAGACAAAATGCTTCATGCTGGCAGACAGCAGAACTTTGGCCTTCAGCCATCAGGTAGGGGCCAAGATCTTGTCATCCTCTTCAGGTTGTTATCATGTTGAGGAGGGGTACAAAGCTCACGAGCAGAACAAACAGTGGATTAAGATTTCCACATTTTCCCGTAAACTCTAAACCTTTGCTGACGTAAGCCTATACATTCTTTCAAAGAGCTCATCTTACCAAGTAAACACCATCCCAGAGCTTGATAACGAGTAACACATGTTTGTGCTAGGGATACATTTCATTTCTTTGTGCACAAAGAGCTCACATCTCCGTATAGTCTCTGTGCGTCATTGTTGCGCAGCAAAGTCTGTCTCGGAGCTCCCTTCGGCGGTAATGATCCCAACCATCCTGGATCACATTACATCTTTTAACTTCACAGCTCCTTACGACGCCCACACCTCCAGCTACGCTACTTCAAAAACAGAGAGAGACAGCACCCCCTTTCTTAGGAGTCACTGCCCTCCCTATCCAATCCTCACTCACTAGCCACAGCTCCTGATGCAAGAGCCCCACCCCCATCCTTTCTGCTCTTGGCAACATCCGTGCACCTGACAGTGTTCATATTTGAAATGTGCATGTGTTGTGTTTGGTGGTGACATAATTCCACGTGGCCGAGTCCTCATATGCTTCGCTTACTGAGGTTCAAATCCGGGGAATGTTTATATGCCCAGCTGAAGGAATAACGTGCGAGTGGTGACGGGGTGTAGGTGTGTAGGTGTGTGTGTGTGTGGGTGTGTGTGTGTGTGTGTGTGTGTGTGTGTGTGTGTGTGTGTGTGTGTGTGTGTGTGTGTTTGGATGGCCTGACAATGTTTCAGCATGACTAGGATAAGACTTAAGGGGACATGCCATGGATTAGAGAAGGAAGCAGGGAATAACAGAGGAAGAGTGACAGCGGAGTGATTCATGTTGGAGCTTGTAGCAGAGGTTGTGTCACTGTTAAGCTAAACGTGACTCATTACACTCCATAGAAAGTGCTGTGGAATCAGGCCTCTCTGAATCAGCTGCCTCTCCCTCCCTGTATTCATGTCGCGCTGTTTTTGATTGTGTATGTATCATACCGCCGTTCAAACACAAAGGGTGCTGGCAGCCCGTGTTACTGAAAGGCACAATGGGTATTAGCAAGTGTGTGTGTGTGTGTGTGTGTGTGTGTGTGTGTGTGTCGTTGCGCACATGCCGGCTTATTTGCGCATGTGACAACACATTCCACATGCTGCACTGACCTTTTACATTCCTGTCTCCAGTGGTCCTAAAAACAGGTCTCCGCCACCTCTATTCGACACGCCCTGTCCTCCTTACGCTGCTCATCTCCTGTCTTTTCCTTTTCACCTCAGCCTCATTTCACAGTAGAAATATCCATCTTTGAATTGGATTAATAGACAATAAGGATATTTTCCCGGAGATTAAATAATAATCGGAAAGCATAGACCGCATACATGGCGGTGGAGATAACATCATTACTTAGAGCAATTACAAAACGAGTGGTCGATTATTGAATTATTCGATCGACAGATAAGTTAATCAGCAACTATTTTGAGAATCGAATCATTGAAGTGCTTTTCAGTCAAAAATGCAAACATTCTCTTATTCCAGCTTCTCATTTGTGAGGATTTGCTGCTTTTCTTTGTAGTCATGTGAGGTGGTTTAAGTCATTTTTCAAGGAAAAATGCCAACCATTTGATGGCTCCAGCTTATATATGAATATGTGTTGGGTTTTTCTTGTCTAACATCTTAGTTAATTGAATCTCTGTGTGTTTTAGGCTACGGTTAGGGTTAGACATTTGAAGATTGCTCCTCAAAGATATTATAATGGGCTTTAATTGATTAATCAAGAAAAGAATCAGCATATTATTTGATTGATTGATACTACCATACCAATGCCATCACAAATAAAGTTATAAACAGGTTGGACAGGCCAAACACCATACAGTTATATACTATCTGGATGGATTAGTAAATTAGCAAGGCGCATGGCAAATATTTCATCAATAACGTTCTCCTGGAATATTGATTCTACCCAAATGGGAACACCATGAATTTATGGGTGGCAATAGACTGAAACTTTCCCATTGGCCTTCTCTTGACCAACATCTGTGACAGCAACTGTTCTCCCCCCCTTGGCACAGCTTTTTGATGTAAAATGTATAATAAAATGTTTAGAATTTATTATTCTGTTGTAGCCGTGACGTCACCGTTGCAGTGCATCACAGATGGCCCTATGTAGTGGAGACAGCGTAAAAATCTGGCATTAAGAGCACCAGCACGCTCCAAGCCTTGAGCTCATTTACTTTTAAATGTATAAGTGTACACGTTTACTCACTACTCCGTCTCAGTCCCAACACGAGGCACAAGATACCACATAGGCACACATTAACAAAGGATAAGCGTGTGTTTACTGTGCGTTTGTGTGTGTGTGTGAGAGGAAGGGACCAAGAGCCAAGATGGCTAGTAATAAGAAGATACTGGCGTTGTCAGCTCTCAGGCTTCTTCTTGTGGAAGAAGCACTGATTCGCTCGTCAAGAGATGGCACTCCACCAATCAGATTGGTCACTGAGTCCGACTGCCCACTGGCCGATTCAACAAGTCAAATCGGCCAAAATGGATGCCGACGGCTCCTCCGACTGACAACGGCACAGATCACACCGAACAGACTCGAGTCACCGATCCCGCCAGACTGTCTGACTGCCGATAATCGGGTTGGTGTGTCAGAGCCATTATGCTCAAAGAAAGTCTCATAGAGCTCATAGTCAGGAACAGAGTACAGGTAAGAGCCCAGGGGCTGGGTCCACAAAAAAGATCAGAGTTAAGGTTGCCTTAAAATAAAACCGGTTGCACAAAACAGCCTCAAGTCTTCTCCTTAAATATTTGCTTGAAATATAAGTATTTAAGTTTTGCTCCTTATCTTGGTCTTATACTTAAGGCATCAATTATGAAACCACTGCACAGACTTTAGCAACCAAAGTAAGGAAAATAAGTGTTCTACCACCGGGAGAACTCAATGGAAACTGCCTTAATGTTTTTTTCTTAACCAAGGACACCTTTTAAAGTGCCCATATTATGAAAAAATCACTTTTTCTGGGAGTTGGGGTGTTATGTTGTGTCTCTGGTGCTTCCACACACATACAAACTTTGAAAAAAATCCACCCATGCTGTTTAGAGTGAGATACGGTTTCTGAACGTGTCCTGCTTTCAGTCTCTGGGTGAGCTGTTCAAAATCGGCACGGCTTGTGACGTCACAAGCCGAAACGAGCAGGCTAACCGCAACCATTAGCTCGTTAGCATGCTAACGCTAGCATGCTACCTCGTTCTCAATAGCAAAGCACTGCTACAACACACACAAGTTCACCATAATCTACAAAAGAACTACTTACATGTGCGCCCTCATTTAGAAGTCTCCCAGCTAATCCTGCCTTGTAACTGACCAAAGTTGTAGAAACAGCCTTTCTTTTACTGTCTATGGAGCTAGCTAGCTGACATGATCTACATCTGAGCTACTGGGCATGTGCAAGTGTAATCAAAGATAGTACAGAAGAAGAAGAAGAAAAGAGGTCTCACTCTGTAGCTAAAACAGAGACCAGCTGAAAAGAGGATCTGCAGCAGTGAGAGAGAGCACTGCAGTACAACAAAAATATGGTGTTTTTTGAAAATTAAACCATGTAAACCTATTCTGGTACAACCTTAAAATACAATTATGAACCTGAAAATGAGCATAATATGGCTGCTTTAAGAAAATGTCTCAGCTAAGGAGAAATGAATCCTTATTATAAAAAAAAAGGTAGACAAAAATCCATTTCTTCTTTTGCTCCATTGTGCTTTCTGATTAAATTTACAGTACCTCCTCTCTGTCTCTGTCTGTATAATGCATGCACCGTACAGACACATGCTTTCTGTTTTGCCTAGCAGCAGCAGGGCTTGATGCATTTGAAAAGCATGCCGCAAATGCACCAAAGTCAGGGAACAAAAGTAGGTCAGTGTGTTGAGCTGAGCAGGTAGGAGTCTGACATGACAGCCCATTAAGCTGTGTCTTCTTCTCTTTAGTACGCACAGTACAGTGGTGTGTGTGTGTGTGTGTGCACTTGTTTTACTATATTCGTGGGGTCAAAAAAACCGGGGAATACAGTATACTTGTGGGGTCTGCACAGCCTTGTGGGGCCCAAAATGCTGGACCCCACAAGGTTAAAGGGCTGTTTGAAGGTTAAGACTTGGTTTTAGGGTTAGGGTTAGAATTAGGTTAGGGTTAGGCTGAGGGTAAGGGTTAGGGTTAGGCATTTAGTTGTGATGGTTAAGGTTAGGGTAAGGGGCTAGGGAATGCATTATGTCAATGACGGGTCCCGACAAAGACAGTGAAACAAACGTGTGTGTGTGTGTGTGTGTGTGTGTGTGTGTGTGTGTGTGTGTGTGTTGTTGTAGAGGGAACATGACCAACAGCCCTTTCACACCATCACTTAACATGCCGCTGATGTTCAGATCCTTCTGGAGGGCAATAAGTAGAATAGTGGTCATATAATAATAATAATAATAATCAATAATGAGTGGACAGAGAGAGCTCCACGGTAGTTTGGACCAGTAGGAGTAGAGAAGAGTTTTCAGGAGTACAACTGTATGAAGGGCAAGGGGGAAAACAAAAAGACTGCAACGTAACACTTTGTACATAAAACCCATGTGCTGTATATGCTCAAATTATGAATCCCAGTTTTTGTTTTTGTTCTCCAACAGTTCTTCTTAGAACAGGGTGTTTCATCATTTTAACTCTCACACACAGAACAGGTTTATATTCTGAGAAATCACATGGTTTGCCAACACAGCTTACACCACACTCTGGAGTCCCTGTTGCTTAGTGAATGAGGCTCTATCAACATAGAAAACAAACACAACAGGAAGTGAAAAGATATAGCTAGATTCCAAATACACTCATCCTTCCAGACAAGAAGACGGCGTAATTTAATGGATCCATATCATTTCACAGTGAAAGTTTTTTTCTTTTTTTTTTATAAAGCAATAAGTTATGAACCCAGTGACCCCACACACTCTCACCACCCTGACACTGAAGCAGCTGTGCTCTACCCTCTCACATACTGTGCCATCCGTTCATGAATATTTAGGCCTGTCTGTGACTGAAAATAAGCATGATCTTGTGGAAAAAGGCACCCAAGGGCATAGTGGGTCTTAAAAAGCATGAGATGAAGCACAGGGAAATGGGGAGACAATTATCTTACTTTGTAAAATATAAGTAAAATATATGCAAGTGTATAAAGTGCAGCGTTTCTCAAAAACACAGCAGCAACACTGTCTTGCATTTGTCCATATCATCTTACTTTTATTAAGTTCCTTATTTATTTATTTATTGATATAATGATAGTTGGTCATTTTTGATGCATTGCTGATAATGCTCCTGGTATCTAAAATGACAATCCAATCTACTTATATTAACTTATATGAACTAAAATTAACACTGGGCCAACTCTTATTCCTCTTTGCTCATCGTCATCTTCCCCAGCAGCAGCACAGTGTCCATTATTTTGTCCTTTGGCATTCTGAATCCATCGACGTTTTGGCTTGGTTACGTTTTTAGTAAGGGTGCTCCGATTGATCGGGAACCAATCGTTATCGGCCGATAAAGGCTTTAAATAGTTTGATCGGTGGTCTCCATAAAGGCCGATCAGATAGGCCGATCAGATGACGCACTACTCGTGAGAAAATGTTCTATACGCAGCTAAGCTAAGTTACACACCAACCAGACGGCCGACCGTTGGCAGAAAAAGCAGTTGGACTGATCAGTCTCCCCGAGTTGGTCAAAAAAAGTGCCTCGGAACCAGGGTGGGAAATTAGCCTTGTATCCTTGTAATGGATTGGACAGTTTTTGTCAAAGAATTTGGATTTTCCTGCTTCATAATAAAAACATTCAAATACCAAAATAACGGAGGAGTTTTATTGTGAAGAACTTACAGGAAATGAAACCGTTCACAGCCGGGGCTTTGACCACGCATAGTCGAGTAGCTAGTTTTCAGCGCTAGTCCGGGACGCCGTGTAACTAGCTAGCTAGCTAGCTAGCTAGCTACACGGCTAGCTAGCTAGCTGAGGTACAGACGAAAGGAAAATTATCTGTTAAAAAATGGGGCGACATATCCCCGGTGTTAAGAGGCCCGCCGCGGAGTCAGCAGTAGCTATGGATGTACAAGCTGTTGAGGGCGAAGTAAAGAAAAAGAGAAGGTACTTTTCAAACAAGTGGCGCATTGACAAAACGTACAGCGAAAGACCGTGCAAAACATTTCAGAACGTCCTGCCAACCTGTTTACATTTTAACGTCAATGTAGACTGTAACGATGTTTAAGTCGCTTGAAAGCTGCTGCCGTTTTAATCCTGTTGGCTCTCTGCTGCTCAGTTCTACCCCGCGACTGACCACACACACACACACACACACACACACACACACACACACACACACACACACACACACACACACACACACACACACACACACACACACAGGATGCAGGAAAAACCGGAGAGGAGACGTACAGGATGACCTAAATTGAGGACAGCTACACTTATATATACATCCATGAGCTACACTCGTTATTGTAAAATCAATGATAAGTTAAAGTCAAACCGTATGAATGTGTGTCCCAGGCCAGGATAGGATATTAACTTACAATGTAAAGATCAACAAGCTACTGACACATAATAAATGCATTATATTAATAAAATATGTATTAATAATAAAACATAATTTAATAAAGCAATTCAAAATATGATAGTGCACTCTTTTATAAATTTGAATTCTGGAAAAAGTGGCTGGTAAAAAATTTAAGTGGCCCCACCCTGCTCAGAACACACTAAAGACACACTGAAGAACACACTGACAGTTGTTTTGTAATTTATTCCGAATAAGGCTTTAGCTATATGTTAAGCTCTAAGCTGTTTAAGGTGTGTTTCTAACAGAGGAAGTGGAATGTTGAACGTTTCCTGTCAATAAAAGTAAACCGTTGACAATTCACAATACATTATCTTCTGTTAATTTTAATACTTATGCATTGTTGTTAAGAATATTAAAATTAATATATGATAAATATATGACATGATAAATAGAAGGTTTCAAATAGACCCGGTGATCGGTGATCGGCATCGGTCGATACTGCTCACAGCAATCGGTGATCAGTGATCGGCCCCAAAAATCCTGATCGGAGCACCCTTAGTTTTTAGTCATGGTTTTGTGTGTACTGGCATTCACGAGGAGGTAGCAATATGCAAGAAGCGGTACAAAAGTCGTGGGGGTGAAAATCAGATGTGCCAGTGACTGCTGAACAGTGAGTGCAGGCCCAAGGCAAGCACTGCTCATCGCTATGTTTTTTTTAAAAGACCATTTATAATACCTTCCTCCCTTTTTCACTCACTTAGCTTGCCTGACTTCCTTTATACATGTTTGTTTTGGTTACATGGGTGCATGATATGCACTAAAGGCTGCTAGTTAAGTGCAATGGATGAGCTTGATATAGCCTACCACACTCTTATTAATGGTGTGAACATACAAATGCAATATACTGGCATTTATGATTTATTGTATTACTTTCAACTAAATAAGGTCAGGTCAGGTTCCCACAAGTCTGAGTTTAAAGTTTAAACTTTATTTATATACTTTGTTAATAGTATTGAGTGTAAATGGCGTAGCCACTATGAATTACAGTAATTGATATGAATTTGAGAAGATGTCATTGAAATGGATATTTATCTGAATATGTATTTATGTAGGCTAATGGATTTGAATCTGAATATGTAATATAGCAATGAATACGGAACAATATATATATATATATATATATATATATATATATATATAGAAACATGAATTCAAGAGTATTTGTAGAGATTCAGTAGAAACAAGTTAAAACAAATTATATGATATGGATATGAAATTGTATGTAGTTTTGCAATTGAATTAAGATATTGATTGCCTGTATGAATGTGAAATGTTGCACAAGTGACTAGGGTTGGGTACCAAAACCCGTTTTTAGTTCCTACACAACCTCTAAGAATCGGACCGGATTAGAACGCAAATTTCGGTTCTTCATTTCGGTTCCACTTAATGTGTCGACTGAAATATTTTCCCTCTGTCGCTCCGAAACGGACATAAAAATATCACTCTCTCTGTAGTCTACCGTTAGCTAGCTACTGTAAATGTAGGCTACTTTTAAAATGCCATATTTTTCCTCTGGGCTCACCAAAACGGATGTAAAAGCATATTAACCATTCACTGCACGTGATCGCTAGTTAACATAAACATAATTTTTCAGTTTTTCAAGAATCGGTTTAGGAATCGGAATCGTTTTAAAAGTACTGGTTCGGCATCGGAATCGTAAAAATCCATACACTACCCAACCCTACAAGGTACACGTGTGTTTATTGAAAAGTCATTGTCTATTATTATTTGAAATAGCCTACTCTTGATAAAAAGGTCCAGAGGGACCGAAACCTTAGTTTAAATGGTGATGCTATAGCAAGAGCAGAGTGCGGGATTTTTCCTTTGTTCCAAGTTGATATTTTCCATCACACCTGCACTAAAGAAGTGCCTTGCTCAAGGACACTTCCTGGAACTTGCTGGAGGAGCCGGCGACCGAACCACGAACCTTCCGATTACTAGAAGACGGTGTCACTGCCCGATGTGAGTCGAGTGCAGATGTGAGTCGCGCATTGCTCAGATTTAAACTGTTTACGGCATAACGTGTCAATTTGTGAAATCTATAAAATAATAAACGTTTCTCTTTACATACAATAACAGAAGATGGTAATCATTTCAAAAACGTTGTAGCTATCTATGACTGTTTGGTTGCTAACGTTAGCTCAAAATGCCATTCAAGTGACAGCCTTTGTTGTGTTTGATTGCTAACTTTTAGCTAGCAGTCATTTCAAAAACGTTTTGGCTATCTATGACTGTTTGATTGCTAACGTTAGCTCAAAACGCCATTAAGTGACAGCCTTTATTGTGTTTGATTGCTAACTTGTAGCCAGCAGCAGCAGTCATTTCAAAAACGTTTTAGCTATCTATGATTGTTTGATTGCTAACGTTAGCTCATAGACTGTGCGTTAGCTCAAAAAGCCGTTAGCATCTTGTAGGCTACTTGTCGCAAAGTGACGCATGCGCGACTCACATCTGCACTCGACTCACATCGGGCAGTGACCTTCTGCCCGATGTGACCTTCTGATTTTCAATGTAGTGAAAACAACTGCTACATTATATGTATGTGACGACAAATCAAATGTTTGTCGACACTCCCACATTCTAGTATTTGGATATAATTAAAGCTTTATTTTCAGTTTTTAACGCAAACAATAAAAACGTGCACTGGCATTTAAATACTGTTACCAGGTCTTTTAGCTGGATGAACATTGTCAGCCGATTCTTATTCTGATCAGCTGACAAAGACATGCAGAAGCCTTGATGCATGTTAAGTACGCACAGAAGTACACACACACCTAAACCTATAGTTTACTTTGTGTGTATACCCTTTTTGTGAAATTCGACTAGTTCTAAATCAGTGTCGTAGCAGCAGCTTGCACCGTGGGGTGTGATTAGGCTTTTTTTAGATACCCTTGCCTCTCTCACTCACTCTCACCCTCTTTCTTCCCTTCTCCCTCGATCCCTACAGCTCTCCGGGTTGATAATTAGAGCTCAGGCTGTACAGACAGGCTGTTCAGGCCCTGCTTCTGTCTTTTTTCCTGGCACATCCCCCAGTGACACAGACACACTACATCACACAGACCTAGATAACGCCTACCTTTGATCACACAGCCTACAGCTAGAAGCAGCAATCAAATTGAATTATACTATAAAAAATAAAAAATATATACTGCTACCAAGAGCCATTACAAGGGCCCACCTGGTCTTGATAACAGTATCTGGTTATCCATCAAATGAACCCTAGAGAGGCTGTGTTGCCAAGCTTGTGAGTAGTGGCATGTGGCAGGGCCCCAGAGCAGCAGGCTGTCACGTGTGGGCAGAGCACTGGCCTACAGTTTGGGAGTATGTCTATCTCGGTGCGTGGGCTGGCTTCAGCCTGATGTGTGGCCCAAATGGGAATGGGCAGGCAGCCCAGCCCAAGTTCAACTCTACTGCTGAAGACTAGGCGACCCGAGCGTGGTGACAGATGAGTGGGAGAGAAAAAAAAAAAAGAAAAAAAAAGGGAAAGGAGGGGAAGAGAGGAAACGGAGGAAGTGCGGAGCTGGCAGCAGCGCTGATGCCTGTGGTCATTGCCTGCTCGGACTATTAACAAGGAAAGGGAAGGCTAACAATACAGGGCAACAGAGCAGTCACTCAGAGCAGTGATGTTTAGAGGAAACTGATACGATCTCTATGTCTTCCTCTATGAGTCTCTGAGGTCTGGCACAAGTCAAACCCACAGCAGCGAAATCTCCTCACGGAGACCGAGCAAACACCAATTCAGGCTAAAAGTTAAGCTGTACGACATAGGGCTGGGCGATATGGAGAAAATCAAATATCATGATATTTTTGACCAAATACCTCAATATCGATACCACAATGATATTGTAGTGTTGACTAGTGGTACTTTCACAAACTATTTACACAATGAGATTTTTGATAAATAATCATCAGTAATGTGGATATAATGACTAAGTGGGTAAAGGCAAATAATAGAACAGCTAGAACAGTCTGGTAAGTTCAGAAAATGACATCACTTTACTGTAATGAGGCCTTTAAAACCTGGAAAAGACACCATTTATGCCATATTACAATATTACGATATCTAAAATCTAAGACGATATCTAGTCTCATATCACGATATCGATATAATCGATATATTGCCCAGCTCTAATGACAGATATAGAAAATCATCACGATATCACAGACAAAACTGAAGACTCTCTAAAGCCGATTTCACATATGAATTTCATTATTGTGTATACTACTATGTTCATCTTATTATTCATATTCTGTACATCTTATAATAATACTTTGACCACAACATGACACCAATTTCAGTGTGTTGCACATGTTCAGTGAACATTGGTCATCTAAATTGCTACAAACTGCCAAGTCAGGGCTCTAGACTGTGACCATTTTGGTCGCACATTGCACCTAGCGTCCTCGCATCCGCTGCCTCTCCACGAACGAAGCAATGTCGTTATAAACGATATAAATATCGATATGGTTTAATGTTGCGTTACATGACCCATTCCTTCTGTAAAGCCGTGCCTGTGTTTGGATCTCTCCTCTTACTCTCCACGCAGCCCCGCCCCCATTCACTCGCACACGGCTCCCCTGCAACATGCAGACGCCGCCGGTTCAAACTGCTGACATTTGTCTACAGTTGTAATTGTTATTAACACAGCTATATATTGTTATATATATATTGTGGGAGGGAAACCTGTATTGGTACCAGCGTTTCTGCTGGTAACTCTGTTATTGCGGCCGCCACGGCAAAAAACACATTAGAAGTTATTAAATGCAACTAACTTCAGTTCGTTGAGTAAAAGCGTGTGAGACGGAGCCTGCTAGGCGAGAGATGTGACCCATGGCCAGAATATCATAGTTCATAAAAATGCAGCGCAGTGACGATACAGACATTTCATAGCCTACACAAGACGTGTGTTGTGTGTAACACCGCTGAACCGCCAAAGCGCATTCGACCCGTGCTGGACCCATTCATAATGAGTCAGCCGTCACTCTGAGTAGCATACGCTTCAGTCCATCGCACTTCCCTCTCCCTCTGTTTTATTTTATTTTTTAAAGATTTCGGCCTTTATTTTGATAGAAAAGCTGAAGACATGAAAGGGGGGAGAGAGTGGGGAATGACATGCAGGAGAGGGCCGCAGGTCGGAGTCGAACCTCTATATATACCAACTGAGCTATCCGGGCGTCCTCTCTCTCTTTTAATCAGTCTGTTATTGTTGTTGAAAACAAGTGGAGGAGCTTTCTCAGAGATATATATATATATTTTTTAATATATCCTAAGCTATTTATTTCAGATAACTTTCTGAATGTGTGCAGCTGTATATTTTCAAACTGGTAAAGGAAACCCTGTCTTTGCATTTTATTTTAATCACAATCTGTTTTAATAAAAGAGCTAGTGAAAAGTGGCTCGTTAACAGCGACGCAAGGAAAAATTTGGGCGCACCTAAATTTTGTGCTGGTGCACCTAAATAAAAAAGTTAGGCGCACCAGTGCAACCCAGGCAAAAAGTTAGTCTGGAGCCCTGCAAGTGCAGTGTCAGTGAGGAATGTGTTTAGTATATTGGCTACACAACTATTCGATAACATTATAAAAGCAGCAGACTGGAATGATTTGAGGAAGAAGAATTTATTCCACTTTTTAATGAAACATCGTGACTACCTCCAGCTAGCATTCCTTAACTGAAGTAATTACACTAAATGTTTCAGTCCAGCCCAGGATGAGAACACTCGACACACTGCTTTGAGTCAGCACTGTAAATTTATTACGTGAAGTTTTGGCCACAGCAGATTAGTACAGAGGTTACCTGCTTACCACAGAGAATAAGTGATGTTAGCATGCTGGTAATGCAAGGGCAACACTTCCTGTAGCTGCTTTTAACAGTAAAAGCTGTGTGGCTGTTATTGAGCGGTTGTTATGTTAATATTAAGGCTGTAACTAATATTTCATTGTTTCGATTTTTTGTTAAGTCTATAAAATGTAAGAAAATGGGGGGGGGGGGGGGTGTCAGTGTTCCCCAAAATTCAAGATGACGTCTTCAAATGTATTTTGTCCACAATTCAAAGATATTCAGTTTACTGTCATATAGGAGTAAAGAAACCTAACAATTTCACATTAAAGAAGCTGGAATCAGACAATTTTAACTCTTTTTGTCTTAGACAACAACAGTAACCAATTAATCGATTATCAAAATAGTTGGCAATTCATTTGATAGATGAAAACTAATCAATTAGTTAATTCATTATTAATTTAATATTTGCAGCTCTAGTTGGTATACAAATTTACATTGGACATTTGTGTCCGTTTTTCTGTTAGTGAATTAGTTTGACACAGTGAACTGTTGGTGAAGAGCTGTAGCTACTTAAGGCAGTTTGGACGGACATTAAACTTCCAACACGGCTGATGCTGCTGCTAGGATTGTAAGAATTTAATGAGCATCAGTTTTGAATCAAATTGTGACCCCATATAAGATGTCCCGCCAAAACAAGCTGATGAATTTACATCATAACCATACTGATTTCTTCAAGTTATAAGGTACTGTGAGTCGCACTTTAAAAAGAAAAATCTTAGAATTGTTTGTCCATATCAATTTCTCATTGTTTAAATGTACAAGACAAAATGTGTGTATCTTTTGTCTCTATTAGAACATCATCATAACACATCGGCCCTCTCATTGAGCTAAAAGGCACTGGCACTGCATATCAATAGGACTTCAGCAAACAGATGGTGTTTGTGCAAAACATCCCTATCTCTATCTCTGTCTGCCACTCAAAAAAATGGTTCTTTCGCCTTCACATTGATGGTACCACAAAGACAGGCAGGCAGGCAGGCGGGCAGGCAGCATTTCCAAGGACTGAGTTCCGGGTGGGCCCTCAGGTCTTTTGAGTGAGACACAGACTTAAGAGACATGACATGCTGCAACCTGACAAACCATACAATTATGTCAGAGCAAATACACACAAACACACACCTACAGCCCTGGGACAACAATATCTTCTTTCTAGAATGAACAAACTCTGTACATCCAGGCCTAGGAAAACTGACTATGGTAGAGACTAATTGACAAACCTCAGGCTGTAAAAGCCTGATCCTATCGGCCAAAAGGTCAAACCGTCTTAATGTTTCTCCAACCAACAGTCTTCATTTGATCCCATTTGCACACATGCTGTAGCCATCTTGAGGGAGGATTGCTTGCTCATCGGTCCTTGCAAGGTCATCCTTGCAGCCAAACTTGGACTGAGATACAATATTTTAAGAGTTTGTTTTATGAGGTAGAACCAGATTAGAGAAAGTCAGGGAGCAGTTTGACTGAAAGAACAGGAAGAGTGCTTCTCAAACTGCTGTAATGTACATTCTGTCCATTTTTTTTTTTTTTTTTTTAAGTACAATCTCAAGTCATCCATTACCCTGATAAAACAGTACAATCGACCATCTTTATCACAATGACTTCACCCTCCTCCAACAAGTTATTCTGTCCTTTTTTTAGGTTGGCCTACACTGCTCAGATGCTTGACCCGAAAGGGCAGAGAAACAGCCAATAACGACTTTAAAGTAGATACGCTGTAGGCACAGCTATCGTTATTCTCATTATCACGCGTGTCAATATGTGGTCTTTTCGCAGCCAACCTTTCAGTATGACAAAGAGTGGAAAAACTTTAGCTGACAATATAGCCCTGTGTTGCTGATATTGTTGAGTTAAACTTTTGAGTATTTAGTTGTAAGATTAGTTTTGATCCAGAACTCAAGTCACTTTGATCCTGCTTAACTGAGCGAGACTGAGATAACAGGCCTCCCATACAGCTCAACACACGCTCACACACACACACACACACACACACACACTAACCTAACATGGCATTGCCCTGTCTCCAGGGCCTGATGCAACGACCAATTACAACTCAAAACACAAAGGGAGTGCTGCCGAGAGGAAAAAGCAGGGGAAGGATTGAGAAAGGGGGGGGTGGGGGGGAACAAGTGTCAACTTCAAACATTTGTGTTCAGTATAGTAGCAAGAAGGAGAATCAAAACTGCATCGAAATGGTCACCCAAAGCCACACACCCACACTTCACTAGGTCAGAGGTCACACAGGGGAATAAAACATGACACCCACAAGGGGGTCAAAGGAAAACACAAGAGATACAAGGGGAGAAAAAGCAGAAAAAGGTTATCAAATCCTAAGAAAATAAAAAACTGGACCCGTCTGACCTCATGGCAGAGAAAGAAACAGCCAAAAAAAGAAACAACAACTAAACGAGATGAAAACAGAGAGACAGATTTTGCCTGATCTGGCCATGGCTGCCTCTCTTACTAATATGGGGGAGTACTTACTATTCCTATCTGACAGCAGCTATGAAAGATTGATTCTTTCATCTTTCTCACAAGGCAGAACAATGTTACACTGTGTGCTTCTTCCAGTTAGGGTGTGTGGGTGAGTGTGTGAGTGAGAGAGAGAGGGAGAGAGGGAAGCCGAGTCTGCGTCGAATGGAAGAGGAGCAACAGCTGAGACTGGAGAAACCGCTGTATCTCTTCAACGCCTGCGCTCCTCCCCTCCCCCTCTCCCCCCATCCCCTCTCTCCCTGAATGAGCCCCTCACACCCCTTTTATGACCCTCCTCTCCCACAGAGCAGCATGGTCAGGGGCTACACTCTCAGCGCACAGACACTACTGGTTTCAGCCTCCGCTCTCCTCTCAGAGGACAAGCACAGACAGGATGCATGTCCTACTAAACATTCATCTATTGACTAAATATAGAAAAGACATTGTGTCCAGCAGCTTCCCAAATCCTCCCAACCCTCCCAGCCTTGTCAGAGCAACTATGAGACAAAGGGAAACCAAATAAGCATTCAGGTTATCCGTTCACATACAAATAATTCTGAAATTTACCTTAAGGATTTGTACAACACTTGGATGTAAACATGCTTTCCTACTGCTAGTATTACATCTGAATTGTGCTAAGCACAGTCTGTGCCGCTTCTGTAACTTGTAACTAACTGCATTCTTGTCTGGAATAAGCACAAGAGTTTCAATGTACTTTTATGTAAGGTCAGATGACATTTGCGTTTAATACTTCACCAACAGAAATGGTGTGAATGAAATGAACTAACACCCAGTTTGACAGTTGGTGATGTGAAGTGTGTAACTATAGGCATGTGAGAGCAAGTCTCAGTCTGCATGTCAAGACCCGACCTGTGGGAAAACCTGACAAAGGAGACAGGAAACAGGTTGTCTCGGTCACACAAATCAAACGGATTCTTTGAGATGACACAGAGAAACATGTCTGCTTAGAACACAAATCAAACCTATTCATTCAGGTGCAGGATGGTAAAACTGATCGATAAGTGCAGAATAGGTGCAGAGTGAGCCGTCACATGTATACAGTGCGTTCTAAAAGGCCAAAAAGCCCAGACTGGGTAAACCCAGCCCAATATGCCGGCGATTTGATGTACTTGATAAACCTGTACATTCATCTATCCTGCTTCCGTTACAAATTTGCGGGGACCAATCACAAACTGGCTTATCCACCTGGCGCGCTATTGGCGGGTTTAACACGATGACGATAGAGAAGCGACCAAGCAGCTTTTTGTTTACAAGATTGAGCTTGGTCTGGTGATAGCCAGACTACAAAAAGCCCACAGTGTACCTGAGACGGGCCTGTCTGATGGAAGGAAAGAGTGCAAAAGAAAATGTTGGGAGAGCAAACAGAAGAAAGAGGAGAGAGAAAGAATGAGAGGTGGAATCATGTTTGTCTGTATCTGATCTATTGTCTTTGGCAAGGTTCAGGACCAAGTTCACAAGTTTCCGTGACATAGCCAAGGTTCAGCTCTCAGATAGGCTCCCAAGCCAAAACACTCAGGGATTAGACGGATAGACGAGGCCATGTTGTGAGACCACAAAGCCTCGTCTCTCTGACAGACTGGTGGATCGGGACAATATGCAGGGGAAGTAGAAAGATGCGGCATCTCTCCGTTTGTGTACAATTGGGCCAGTGGGGGGTTGCATCCATTTTATTCAAAACCCCTGAGTAAGCACACACATTTGTCCAGAGTAGTAAGAGCAGCAATCGTAGAACTTAGGGCTCAGGCATATGCTGAATGAAAGTGTACTCACTCGGCTAGAGATCTGTTTCTGAAGATCTGAGGACGGAGGATACAAGTTGTGATGTGATGGATGATGCTGGAAATATGCTTGGTTGCTAGTTACTTATTTAGGACACAGTTAAAAAGGAACGCGCCGACTTATTGGGACTTTAGCTTATTCACCGTAACCCCCAGAGTTAGACAAGTCGATACGTACCCTTCTCATCTCCGTGCGTGTTGTAACTCTGTCTGACGCCCCCACCGCTAGCCTGGTTAGCACAGATCCTGAAGGTATCCGGTTCCAGCTAGCCTACTGCTCCCAATAAGTGACAAAATAACACCAACATGTTCCTATTTACATGTTGTGAATGGTATAGTCACAGCGTGTACAAATAACAACGTCACATGAGACACAGCCATCTTCTAACCGTATACAAACTGGGAACTATATTCTCAGGAAGGCGAAGCACTGCTACTTGGGCGGAGTGATTTGCTAGCAGCACCTGAAGCCATGTGGTGAGGAGCAGAGAGCGCCTGGAGTTCACTCAGAGTTGGAGTAATAGAGTCAACAATTACTAGATAGTAAAAGCATAGTGACCTTGTTATTTGTACACCCTGTGACTATACAAATCACAACATGTAAACAGGAACATGTTGGTTATTTTGTCACTTATTGGGAGCAGTAGGCTAGTTGGAACCGGTTACCTCCAGGATCTGGGCTAGGCTAAGCTAGCGCTGGGGGCGTCAGACAGAGTTACAACACGCACGGAGATGAGGAGGGTATGTATGGACTTATCTAACTCTGGGGGATACGGTGAATAAGCTAAAGTCCCAATAAGTCAGTGTGTTCCTTTAAAACGAATGCAGTCGAATGCAACAGCATTTTGTCCACTCCGTTTATGTTCATAAGGGCTCTCCTTCTCAGTCTGAAGCACAAGCATTTTTGTCAACCTCAACACTTAAATCCAGGTTAACGATTTTAATGCTCATGTTAAAAGTTACTAAGATGCAGCCTGGTTTGCAAGTTATAAAATCTCCTAAAAATCTTGCCATATTCCTTTAAAACAGACCACTGCTGCCTTGCATCGTACTCTGCATTTGGTCCTCAAACGAAACGTGCACTGGCGAGAACATTCCAGATTTGCAGAGTCAAGGCTGCTCACCTTTGACCCCTGACCCCATTGACCTAAAACACCTACAACCTGACACGCCAACTCTGGCTAACACACATCAGCCAGGTGAGCTGAGCCGATGTTGACTTAGGACTGCAAAATTAATTATTCACGATCTCGATTTGGGCTTCCCACAATTAAATAAACAATCCACTGTGATGCTGATGTTGAAAATGCTTCCTCGGCTCATAGAAACTCCCGCTGCATATCAAATCAAGCCAGGGTTTCCGCCAGTGTACTGCCTGGCGGGCCAAGGTTTTTTAATGTTTTTTTTAAACTAAAATGTGTTACACAAGTAGCAAACTCGTAGAGGGCAGGCTGTGTGCGGAACAGAGCAGAGAGACGCTTCTGTGTGTGAGAAATGTGTCTCAATTCAGGGGTTACATCCTTCGGAGGCTGCATTTGTAGACCGATTGCATACAATTCAGGAATAAGGACAGGCAGGGAGTCAAGTTTGCCTTTAACTAAAGTATTGACATTTGTTTTTAGTAGAACCTCTATGTGGTTGGTTGGTGATCCTGATTTACCCAGAGTTTACGCACATTTTGACACACCGTCATTTTCAATATCAAGTACTGGCCTAGTCCTACCTGACAAAGCCTAGCGACTCGAACAAGGCAGAGGCCACAAGAAAGCTTGAGAGAGCAATATTTCAACATTACACAGACAAACACACACAGTCACATGAGCTTGACCAAAAAAACAGAAAGGGAAGACCTGGGGTTTCCTCAAATTTGACAAAAGAGTAACCCTATACAAATGCATGTAGGTAAAGGTATCTCAATTATATTGAATACCCGGATGGCTCACACAAACTACCTAACTTTGTGTTCCGATTACATTGCACATTACACAAACTCCCTATTTTCAGAAATGTTGTGACATTTAATATCCATGCAGTACAAGTTCCAGTGTTTCATCAAATCCTGTTTCCAGCTGGAAAGGCTGACAAGGCCAGAAACACCTTTTTTTTTGTTAAAAAACAACAGCTTAATGTATTCTGCATTGTGGTTGGCAGTGAAAGAGCAATTATGGCAGATGACGTCAGAAGAGATCTGCCTCGATTCAAAAGATCAGCTATAGCTCAGCACAACTCCACACAACCATGTGCTGTTTACAAGTAGTGGTAAGTGTAGTACATGTCAAGGCATCGTGGGGGATATTGCCCAATAATTACACGGAATGAATCTTAGGCGGACAAGACGGGACTAAAATAGCATCAGATCCCACTCACAACAAGAAAGCAACATGAAAAAGAAAAGTGAGAGTGAAGTAACACAAAAAGGAGAAGCTAGAAATGACTAGAGAGAAGAGAGGAGCAAGCGAGAGAGTTGCGCAGCAGTCCACTCACCATGTAGCCCTTCATGTGTGAGCCACTCCCATCAGTAGTTAAATTCAGGCTAAAATGTTCTCAAAGCTCCAGGCCTCCTGTCGCCACTCAGCCTATTGTGACGTGTGTTTGGCAGGGTGTGTGTGTGTCTGTCTGCGTGTAAGAGATTCAGCCATCAGTCACGAGTGACCCTCTGTTTACAGTCTCTGCTTCAACATGGTCCGTGTCCGGCTGCTCTCTGTGGCCTCTACTGGGGATGCACAGTATATCGGGTTGTTTATCGTTATCGCAATATCAACTGGCGCAATATACACATCGCAAAAGGCTGCGACATATCACGATAGACGCTCCGATTTTTTGTGTTAGTTGAAAGAAAATATCAGTAGAAAATTACAGTTTAAAAATATACTGTCACTTTTTTAGTGGTGCCTTTTCTATTCAATTCAATGTTAAATTTGTTCAATAAAATAATGTTGGAAAATATTTCCTTTCGTTTGTTTTAAATTCAACAAGCAATTTTTTTTGTATTTTAGAAGAATACTGAAAGCAGCAGAAATGCAGAACTGAGTACACTTTAATATCTGTTAATTTATCGCAAGAAATATCGTTACCGCGATATTCAACAACCGTATCGCATATTTTCCTCATATCGTGCAACCCTAGCCTCTACTTCTCCTAAACAAGAGCTGTGATTACAACACAGCAGGAACGACATGGGAAATACACTCATAACAAAAACCAGAGGCCGCTTTGCACTACTTCCTCAAATGCTGTGTACAACAACAATAAGGCACATTGCCCAATATACGCAGTGAAACGTAGTGTCTCTGAGAATTCTGGAGTGAGAGCCCGGACATGCATGACCCTTGTCTTTTATCTTCCTTTTCACACGTACACACACAGTCAGCTAGTCAGGTGCTCGCCAAGCTCACATCTACAACACCCACTTCACCCAACTGCCAGCAACATTACAAACACCTCATATATATAAAAAAAAAGGTCTTTATTAAATACACAGTGTTACAAAACAACTTGTCAAGCGCAGAGACTTTTATATCACTCCCAACAGTAACAGAGACGTCGGCTGACTTTGGGATGTCGACATGAAAACCAGAGCAGAAAATGAACACAGATAGCTAGCTTTATATATGCACTTGGTGTGACAGAAGCAAGACTGGGAAGGCATCAGAGGAGGAGTGTGACGACATGTGACTTCGCAGTTCCATCTGTGCTGAATGGATGTGCCAGACACGCGCATAAAGTTACCCTGGCAACTGAGCAACAGCTCTGGTTGGAGGTCACACAGAGGAAAAAGCTTGATGCGGACCAAAAGGCCTCTAGAATAGGTAGAGCACTCAGAAAGAGGCTACCAGATGACTGCTTATGGGAAGTCAAATAGAAAGCTGCACTCTTTGCTTCACACACACACACACACACACTTCACATAAACTGTGTAGTGATTGAACATGATGCAATGCTGAGCAGAGAGACAACTTGAGAAAGCCCGAGATTGAACTTGATGACGCAAAAGCCCCACCGTGTGTTATCCCTTTCTCTTGTAAACACACAGCTCTGATGCTAAGAAGGGAGTTTTCTTTCACACACACACACGTAATCTCTAACTAATCACATTTGCAGGCCTTGGACAGAGCAGCCGTACCACAGTGCTGAACAGATGGGCCCACGTACACCAGGTATCTCTGGGATTGGTTTAGCCCAGAAGGTGGAGGTGGTATGTAAAGTTACAGAGGGACGATTTAAAAATAAATAAATAAATAAAGTAGCTTCAATGACATTGAGGGGAGTTTTACCCTACCCTAACAGGTATAATGATTCAGAAATGGAAAAGTGCGATTGCATCTATGAAGGTATATCCTCCCTCTGGTTGCAACGTAACCAAATGTTTCAATTAAATACTGTTGGCTTTACACAGCCTCGCAAAGACAAAGCATTTAGCCATAGATAATTGTGTTATACTCAAAAGTGATGTCATTTAAAAATAAGAACAGCAATCTAACCAAGGGTGCTTCGGCATATCCTCCAGGCGCTCACACCGTTTCTGTTGGCAAGCAACAGATATGCAACGTGACGCTGTTTGTTTACAGTCAGGAAGAGAGACGAAGAACAGGATAAACCCCAAAACACACAATGATAAATCAATGCAGCATTTGTGAACAGGCGTACAGATGGGCCTTGTGTTGCTTTAGACCTACGCTGGTAGAACACTGAATCAACCATATTCTTATTGGATTAAAACCTAAGCCGTAGTACTAAGACTACTTGAGTAAACGTTTCAGATGTACACTGCACTGACCACTGTCCTGTAGGTGAAACTTTCACCGGTGATCTTTACCAAATTGCAGCTCTCTCCTGGGTTTAGCTTACATCAAAAAACAAAAAGGAATTCCAAACAGATTCCTTCTCCTACATATGGAGGACTTGAGGACATCCTGCATTTGGAAATAATTAGGTTGCATCTCCCCTTTTGGTCTGTTCCTATCTAACCACTCAATCAAACAATGCTTTCAGAACTAGCATGTCTGCAATTGTCAACTTATCGAACGAATAAATAGATACTGCATCCATTTTACTGTTACACAAGACAGCTGAAGCCAATGAGATTGTTTCAGTCTTTACTGCACAAAATGACACCACAGCATGCCTTTTTACAGAAAAAGGCATGCCAGGCATGAGTCTGAACCAGTGACCTGTGGGTCATATGTTAAGTGCGGAGAACAGCAGCTCCACACAACCAACCATACTAAATATCGATATGGAACATTCCTTAATGTCCTTTAAAGTGGGGAGCGAGGGGCGAGCAACAGCAACATCACACAGGACACTGACAAATAGTGCGTTAGATGGGAGGATTGAGGGAGGCTTTGTTTAAGAATAAGGACGGCCTAATAGCGAGAGAAAAAAAAGGCCTGAATTCAGCTTAGAACTAATTCTGCTTGACAGCTAATAGAGCTGGCCCACTAAAGTGTGTGTGCTCCAGAGAACATGAACATATCTGTGAATATTCCTGACCTCACAAATTAGGGAGCAATGACAGATCAAATTTGGTTTAGTCAGACAGCTCTCAGTTTTCACGTTTTAGCAATGCAGATTATTAGAACATGGTAAACTGACCACTGTTATCAGACCACCATTATCATTTTGACATTGAAGAGTCAACATACCTTCATTTCAGCTGTGATACAACATCTGAGACATAGCCTTAAGACTGACAAATGTTGTATTTGTGAATTGATGACTATCCCTTATTTATTTAAACTGAAATTATTGATCAACAAATAAGATTACATTTATAGGAGGTATAGACGGTAATCAGACACATGTAGAACATATTTCTGATTGGTGAGTGCTTTATTTGAGAAACACCTAACGTTACCAGCTGGACTTGGAAAGAACCCGTCGAGCTTGTGCTCTGAAAGTTTCCCTCATTTAAATGATTTCACGGCATCGAGGTCGACAAGCGTTGGTCACCCCTTTCCCAGACTCAAAATACACTCACGACTCGTCTTTAGTGCTTTTTCTATAACCGACATGTGCTATGGCTAAGACAAGATAGGCTACGGCTGTACACAGTATTGTTCGTGGGTGAACCCACGCCACACCCAAAGCACTCCCCGGAGGGCAACTGGGCAGTGTGTGTGTGCAGGGGTCCATCGCCAATGAGCTATCCACAGCAGAGCGCTGCAGTAGGTATGGCTGTTGGGCTAACAGCACAAACGGGAGATAAAGTCCCCCGAAACAGAAGCGAACTGTGTACCGACTAAACCGAACAAAGTGACTGCAAGGGAGGAATCACAAATTGCTAACTCGCTGACTCTCACCACTCTTTTCTCAACGGTTTCCATATTAGCGTGTTGCAATTCTAGCTAGCTCGATTCGTTAGCTAACTTAGCTTGGTGAGGGAGCGCATGATTTATTATTAGCATACATCAAACTCCTCGATTCTGCTTCTCGGCGTGTGGTGGTGGGGCGACCGTTTCATCAAGTGGGTGAAGAAGAAAACAAAAATAATGGCTAAAATAAACCTCGGAAACCAGCAACAGATAGTCTGCGTTAGAAAACCCAGAACAAGTCGTTTGTCTCGCATGTCCTTGTCCCCTCCTCTTGATGGATGCCGATTTACTTTGATAACGGAGCATCCTGCCTATAAAAACAAACACATCCAAACCGTTCGTGGGGCTCGACGTTACGTTAGCTAGCTATCCTCGGCGGCTGGGGACGGATTTTGTAAAGGATGTGGCAAACGATAACAAACTTTGCAACATTCTGTTCTTTAACTCACCGAAGTGCGCCGTTTTCTTCTTCTGATATTCCAGTGGGTATATCAGAACACAGCAGCAGCAGACAGCTAACAGTTTGTGGGCTAACGTGCAGGACACGACGCTGCGCCTCGCAACAGCTGTGTTCTGTTTTGAATGAGGGCTGACTGGAGACACACGGGCGGAGCTAGCGCGCAAGCGGACCAGTCCGCCCATCATTCTCAACACACCGGGGTAGTTTTGTTCCGACAGAGACTGTGTGTCAGAGTCTACATTATCTACATGTTGCTGATACAGTGTGGGTTCAATTTATATTAAAATAAATATTGACAGATGAGTGGCACCCCGTGCATATTAGGGACTTCAGGATAAAGCGCCCTGTGAGATTTGAAAAGGGCGCAAAGTTCATGTCTTTGATTCTGACTCCCTCTTGTGGTCCAACCACAGTTGTGCCCGCACCAGTGAATGTAAAACTATCCAGGATTACATGCGGTTTTTAGGACCACCATGTCCTCCTGTTTTTAACAATTCTCAATACAAATGATGTTTGCATGTTTAAATTATATTTTGCCCATTACTGTTACAGTCGAGTGCTCAAACTTCGCAATTTAAGGGCTTCACATTTGTCATGTCTGGTCAAGGTTTGTTCGAATTAAATTAAATATGGTCCCATTATGCCATACTAATAACACACACTAGATATTTATACATAGTATTGTATGAAGGTTGATGACATGACAAGTTGATCTGATGATACTGACTTCAAACTAACCCTATAAGCTTTTGCCTAATCATTTCCACATATGGTCTTTTAAATGCATTATTAATAATCAACTACTGTACATGAATTACAATTCATTTTATTGCATTACATTTCTAATACATTACATCTATACATCTATACATTTAGCTGATATCTACCAACAGATAGTCAAGTAATACTGCTCCCGGAATTTGACTGTCTACGTACTGTAAATGAGGCAAACACATTCATAGCCATTCTTTTTTTAAACAACATATCATCTCCTACCTTTGAACCCTTGCACAGGTTTTGTTTTTGCACACATATACTTGTCCCCACAAACAACCTGACTGAACACCAGATGTGTAGGCAAACCAAAAACAATGATGTGTCACATTCATTCCCCAAATTTGAGCTGCCTTTCTTTCTCTAAACCATGCAGCTCCTTCGCTCGATTCTTCAGCTCCTCTGCTTTCTTGTCATCCTTCTCTGTGCCATCCCCAAGTTTGTACATACGACTTGCATTGGCACAGCCCCACACATGTCCCAGCTCACAAGCCCTGTTAGCGTACTTCAAAGCTTGATTCATATCGGGTGGCAGTCCTTTGGAATTGCCCTGAATGAACAAAGCACTGAGGTTAAAGCAGGAAGGAGCGAAGCCACCAGCGCAGGCCTTCTCATAGTACTGCTGAGCTACTGTAACGTCAGGTCCTTCTTCATTAACTCGTCCATCATGGGCTAACAGACCAACGTTATGGCAGGCATCTATAGACTTCTTTCCGTTGGTATTGCAGGAGCGCATAAAGCAGGAGTAGGCTGTCTTCAGACACTCAGTCACTCCACCTGGTTGGAAGAATTCAAATCCCTCATTTGAATACATACCATTTTTTTCTCACCATTTGTAGACATACCATTAAAAGACCTAATTGGAAGTACTGTTAGAAGTACTTATTTTAAGAATTAAATATTGATGTGTTCACATGTAAACTATATTAACAATCTTTTTTGAATGCTTTGTCTACAAAATGTCAAAAGAAAATACACAAAGTGCCCATCACAATTTACAAGACCCTAAACTTTTGCCTTAAAGTTGCTTTTTTTAGCCTGACGAAATAGTAAAACTCCAAAGGCATTGAATTTACAATCATATGAAAAAGAAAAGTGAATCCTCACATTTAACACTATTAAACAGCAAATTGTTTGCATTTTGACATAACTATTGAATTTTGATTCATGTTTTGACAATCGATTAGCCAGTTACTCATTTAAACTAACTAGCACTAATTTATATGTAGTAGGTGGTTCAGTTACTAACTACTTCATATACTGTTGGATGATTGAAACTCCAAGAAAGCATATTTCATGTGTTTTTTTTTTAATATATATTGTGTTTGTAAAACGTTATCTTGCAATGTAACCAGTGACTGCAATACAGCTATAAATATATAATATATGAAGTAGATTATAAAGTACATTGTACTTTGCTTTAGAGGTGCAACGATGAATCGATTAGTTGTCAATTATTAAATTAATCGCCAACTATTTTGATAATCGATTAATCGTTTGAGTCATTTTTTTATTAAAAAAAATAAGATTTCTCTGATTCCAGCTTGTTAAATGTGAATATCTTCTAGTTTCTGCTCTCCTTTACGACAGTAAACTGAATATCTTTGAATTTTGTACAAAACAAGACATTTGAGGACGTCCTCTTAGGCTTTGGGAAACACTGATCCACATTTTTCACCATGTTTTGACATTTTTATAGATCAAACAACTAATCGATTAATCGAGAAAATAATCGACAGATTAATCGACTATGAAAATCGTTAGTTGCAGCCCTACTTTGCTTGAATACTAGCAACTGCTAATCATGTTATTAGTCCCATACATACATACATACAATGTTGTCCCAATTTGTGCGACACACAATGTAATGTCACTCACAAACTTCAGAAAAGCAATAGGCCTAAGCCACATTCCTGTTTTACCTTTGCCTGTGACATGGTAAGCCCCCAGTTTATAGCAGCTCTCTCCGTGTCCATTTGTTTCACAGTTATGTTTGAGCACTTGTGCTGCAGATTCATAGTTTTTCTTCACCCCTTCCAAGTAGTCTGAGAGCCTTTGGCACCCTAAGAAGAACATGGCACAAACATAAATGATGAGGCAAACATCACTAACGCATCAGGCATTCTCGGTCCAGCTCTAGCTGGTTCCTATAGTGTTTCAGCACCATTGATCTGTGAACAGCGCAGGCATTTTACCTTCAGGATCCTTTTCTTTGTAGCATTGGAAACTGTACTCCACTCCCAAATTGTCCAAAAACTGCTTCACTTCATTCTCATCTTCAAAGTTTATAAGTCCAGCCATATTTTTTTTTTTTTTTTTTGCACTTGTGGCTTTTACTATAACCGCATGTGCTGAAGGCTTAGCTCCCACTACATCCACTGGTTACTTGTGACCTTGGTGAATGAGTTAGTTAGTGAGCGATGTTACAAAACCGTTTCCTTAAAATAAAAAGCTCAATAGAGATGGCTACCGTTAACCGTTCTAAAGTTGTTCTAAAAGAGCACTTCAATGAATTATTAAATAGTTCCCCTAGAAAACAGAAGAAGAGCACGGTCACGCGTGTCTTCTGCATGGGCTTTCGGTCTCTGATGATCTCTTCCTAGTTTCATAACCCTCTCCAGGCTTCCGTAGTCCAGCCACCCTCGCTAATGTACTTCCAGTGCTGTGACCTTTGTTTACTGTCTGCGGGCTGTGAAAACATTCCTATACTGGTTTCGCAATTCGGAGCTCCGGTCGCTAAAGTGATTAGTCGATATTTTTTAAATATGCATTTTGTAAACATGGAGAGCGATTTTCCACAACAGAGGAGACAACAAGTGAGCTAGCTGGTTCGTCGCTAACGATCGTCGGTGCTCGCTGCTCTTCCATAGTTGACGTTACTGTGTTGTCAAACAGGTTAGCACATCGCCAAGCACTCAGACAGGTGAACGCTGCAAACTGAAACGGCTAAAAACGGAGCCGCTCGACGGCTAGCAAGCAAAGCTTTCCTTTTTCCGTGGTGGAAAAGACACCAGTCTCGGTTGCATAAGCTAAAATTAGACTCTTTTTTTTTCTTTCTTTTTTTTACTATGGCCTGTAGTTTCCTAAACACGGTGAGTTTCAGTTTCTCCTTCAGGTAATTTGTGTGACGTGTTTGTATGTGCTCAGTCATTAAGCCGCATTACTTCAAAAATTCTATATCAACACATTGACGTAACATTAATTGCATGACATAAAAAAAACAAAAAAAAACATTCCCTTTACGTTTTCAGGATGAGACATCTCCACCGGCTCTGACAGACCTGTGCCTGACCCATGTGAGCCAAAATCTGGAGTGTTTCTGTGTGAAGCGCCCTGATGGCTCCCTGTGCTTCAGAGAGGCTGTACTCTTCCCACAGGAGCTAGCAGACCAGCTGCTGGCCAAGATGGCTACTGAAGGTAAACCTGGACCTTTTTACAGACACTCCTGAGCAGAGTTGGTGATTTCTGAGCCTACAGTTGAGATATATAGTGTAGTTTTTTTTTTATAATACACTGACTATCGAGAATTACCATATACAACTTCACTTCAAGAAAGCCGAACTATCCCTTTAAATCACATGTTGAACATTTAAATACAATCATCACTTGATAAAAACAAAAATTCTTAAAGGTCCCATGACATGGTGCTCTTAGGATGCTTTTATATAGACCTCAGTGGTCCCCTAATACTGTATCTGAAGTCTCTTTCCAGAAATTCTGCCTTGGTGCAGAATTACAGCCACTAGAGCCAGTCCCACAATGAGCTTTCCTTAGTATGTGCCATTTCTGTGTCTGTATGAGGAGGAGAGAGGGAGGGCAAGGTGGAGGATGGGGGTGTGGCCTTGACCAACTGCCACTTCGCTCATTTGAAAGCCATGATGTCTCTTTCTCATGGGTGGGCCAAATTCTCTGGGTGGGCAAAGCAGAGAAAGGGGAGGTAACATTGCTCCTCATGACCTCATAAGGAGCAAGATTCCAGATCGGCCCATCTGAGCTTTCATTTTCTCAAAGGCAGAGCAGGATACCCAGGGCTCGGTTTACACCTATCGCCATTTCTAGCCACTGGAGGACCATAGGCAGGCTGGGGGAAAGCATATTAATGTTAAAAAACCTAATAAAGTGACATTTTCATGCCATGGGACCTTTAACTTCCATACATCTCCTGGTTGACCTTCCACAGCTTCTTTTATACCCTAAAAAAAAACACAATCCGATTAAGTATGTTGTCTGTCACCTAGTCTATGTCAACGCCCGTTTCACCTACTTGAGGCTATATTGCAGAGGCACCACTCCACTTAGCGCTGCCCAAGACGATTGTGATTGGTTTAAAGAAATGCCAATACACCAGAGAACGTTTTTCTCCCATCCCGGAATGCCGTGTGAACTAGCCAGACCTTCCTCCACAGCGCTGTGGAGGAAGGTCTGGCAATGTGAGACTATATGTCACCTAAATCAAAACCCTTCCATTGGTAAATGAAGGCAGTATTGTGCAAGTTCTCCCGTTCAGTTCTGCATGAACCCAAAGATTATACTTAAATTGAGTTAATTCCACTACAGGTCTGTTGAATGACAGCACAGTGGGTGTATTTCGGCACTGTGAATACCTGCGGCTGAGACGGGCCTGCATCCGTACAGCACGTATCTCCGCAGAGGCCTTCCAGAAAGCCCTCTGCCCTCACAGACTGTTGGAGCTGGATGCTGCCAGGGTCAATGCAGACCTCACTATTCCTGATATTCTACAGGGACTGGCCACCAATAAATATTGTCAGGTAAAGTGAGATTATGTCAACTTGTGTGAATAAAAACCAAATATGTCGAACCACCCTTTCCTCCTTGATATTAAAAGAAACTCCCCCCCCCAAACATCCTACAGGAGTCCCTCCAGCGACTTGTCTTAACAGGTCTCACCATGTCCTCTCTGGAGGAACCAATCCGGTATCCCTTCAGCTCCCTCCAGGGCCTCCGCTCCCTCTCTCTAGCCAACGTAGACTTCTACGACTCCGGGCTCGTCGACGTGTGTTCCCTGCCTCGGCTGGAGAGCCTCGATCTCTCCAACACGTCAGTTACCAACCTGAGCCCACTGCTGGGCCTGAAGGAGCGGCTGCGCTCACTAACGCTGCACCAGCTGAAAAGGCTGGAGATGAGCACTGCTCAGCTGCTGGGAGTCATAGGCCAGTTGGATGTATTGCAGGTTAGTGGAAGGATGACGTTTTAAACTACTACGTACTATTAAACCTGTTTTTATGTGATTGATTTGTGCTGAGAAGAACACTTTCTCTGTGATTTCACCAGCCACAGCTTTTTACTAAAAATACTATTGTGTGTTTGTGTGAAACACCACTCATGCAGCACCTGGACATCAGTGATGATAAGCAGTTCACCTCTGACGTGGCTCGTCAACTGCTTGGACAGCCAGGGATCCTTCCCGCTCTGGTTTCCCTGGATGTGTCAGGAAGGAAACAGGTTTATCTATCTATATCATTTGTTTTACGTTTTTAAATTCTATTTTATTTATTTGCAAAGCACCAAGAGGAATGGCATCCAATTCCATTGTATCCTGTACAATAACAATAAAGAATTCTATTCTATTCTATCTATCTACCCAAAGAAATGAGCAGGCTTTAGAGCCAAGTTGTCATTTCTCATGTGTGAACGTTGCAGGTGACTGATGCAGCAGTTAAGGCATTTGTTGAGAAGAGACCAGGGATGACCTTTGTGGGACTTCTGGCCACAGATGCTGGATTTTCAGACTTTCTCTCTGGAGAAGGAAATCTAAAGGTAGCTATAGATGTGTACTTTAACACTGACAACACTGTGTGTAGAAATTCAGGTTTGCTTGAGTGAACTGTCTTTTCTGTGTAAACAGGTAACGGGAGAAGCCAACGAGACTCAGATCTGCGAGGCCCTGCGTCGCTACAGTGAGAGGGAAGGTTTTGTGAGAGAAGCTCTGTTTCATCTGTTCAGCCTGACCCATGTCATGGAGAAACCAAGGCCCGACATCCTCAAGGTGAGCCCACAGTATTCTACTTGGAAAATATACTGAACAAAATTGTAAACGCAACGCTTTTGTTTTTGCCCCCATTTTTCATGAGCTGAACTCAAAAGATCTAAGACTTTTTCTACGTACACAAAAGGCTTATTTCTTTCAAATATTGTTGACAAATCTGTCTAAATCTGTTAGTGAGCACTTCTCCTTTGTCGAGATAATCCATCCACCTCACAGGTGTGGCATATCAAGATGCTGATTAGACAGCAGGATTATTGCACAGATGTGCCTTTGGATGGCCACAATAAAAGGCCACTCTAAAATGTGCAGTTCTACTGTATTTGGGGGGGGGGGGGGTCCGAAAACCAGTCAGCATCTGGTGTTATGGTTCATCCGTGAAGAGAACACCTCTCCAAAGTGCCAGACGCCATCGAATGGAGAGAGAGAGAGAGAGAGAGAGAGAGAGAGAGAGAGAGAGCAGATCTACCATTAGATCTTTTCGTTCAGCTATAATTTAGTTCAGTGTAAATAATTGTCCTCATTTCATTACGATTGTTTTCCCTTATCTCTAAGAACACATAAAATGTCAGATCCTAATCAGATTTATCTGATAAGCGATGAGGGTCAAGTTTCCTCTTTAAGAATATTATGTCAAAGCCCTACAACCCCGACTCAATTTCCGCACGCTTTGACTTTCTCATCTGTCTCACTTAAAGTAATATGAATTCCTTCTTCTCTTGTATTTTGTAGCTGGTAGTGTTGGGTATGAAGAACCACCCTGCGACTCTGAATGTCCAGCTGGCAGCCAGTGCCTGTGTGTTCAACCTGACGAAGCAGGACCTGGCAGCAGGAATGCCAGTGCGACTGTTGAGCATCGTCACTCAGCTGCTACTGGAGGCCATGAGGACGTTCCCCAACCACCAACAGGTAGCGTCATGCCTAGAGCTGTAACAATTCCATATTTTGCTGTACAATTAATTGTCTCAGAAATAATTGCGATTAACAATATAATTGTCTCTCAGTCAAATTTGAAAATATTTCTTTTATTTATTACTTTTTAAACAAAATAAAGTTTTGAATGAATCCCAGGGTAAGCCTTTTGGTTATACAGCAGGGGTGGCGAACCTGTGGCTCTTGAGCCGTATGCGGCTCTTTGCCTGCTCCTGTGAGGCTCTTACTGTGTGGCTGGGGGCTGTGTCATTGGTTGTTTTTAACTTTTCTGAAACATACAGTATTTCAGATAAGTAAAAAAAAAACACATTTGAATGCATCTGCCAATACTGCCAATTATTTTAAAATGGAAAATAATGCAGCAGAGTTTTGAGGACAGATTCTGCAACCTGAGGAAAAACAGCGGCCACAGATCACCTTCCTCGTTAACCCTTTCACTGCTGAATCCGATTGTTTGAAAGCCCCTTTAGTGACAAATGAGTGCGAGAGTTGCTTCGAGTGGCCACAACCGAGTTCAAGCAAGACCTGAAAAGGATTATGGATAACAAAGACTGTCAGGTTTCCCACTGAGTCAATCTAAGTGAGAAAAAAAACTATGAAAACTGCTATGTATTATGACATTATGTCATTAGATCTGGAAGACACTGTTGCTGTTGTAGTGTGGACGTGCATGTGTTGTGTGGCTTTTTGCTATGGTGAGTTTTTTTTTGTGGCTCTTTATACCTAACTGGTTGGCCACCCCTGTTATACAGTATATCACTGTTATGTGACCCAGATAGTGTAGTCACACAGGTACACAGCCTATGAAGTAAACCACGCCTCTTTATTATCATAAAACATTTTTTTGTCGTGTTTGTTGCCATGAACGTATATAGGGTCATATGCCAACAACTAACAACGCTTTAGTTTAACAGTCTGACCAAGAATTAGTTATATTATTACAATATAGCATATCTAAACAAAATCAACAATTTCCATCAACAGGCTTAGTGCTTAGGACCTTAGCTAATGTTAGCAATTCATTGCAGTTAAACAAAGAAACCGCAATTATGTAAAACATATTGATAATTAGTAGGGCTGTCAAAATAACGCGTTCATTTCGATTAATTAATCTGAGAAAAAATAACACGTTAAAAAAAATAACGCAGATGAATCCATTCCAGCCGTTCTAGCCACCATTGGACTGTAAAATGAAGGAGGGAGATGAGAATGTGCTGCCTGGATCATTAACTGGAACATTTACTTGTAAAAAATCTTCTTCCTGCCAACCCTGGCTACCGAAATCTGGTGCCACTGATATGTCTGCACTTCTCTCTGATGCTCTGAAACAGACGGCAACACAAACACTTCTGCACGTGACGCTATATACTCAACTGCCATAGACATATAGAGTAGACTCTATATATGTCTATGTCGACAGCAGCTAACGTTAGCCTACCGCTAGCTAGTAGCTGGATTAAAAATGGTTAAAATGCTGACAGCTAACGCTAAACGGTGTAAAGTTTGACTGTGTTTCAGCCGTCGGAAAAACAATAGAGACGGTGCGTTCAATGAAACTGGTAAACTACAACCTCATGGTGCATTTGAAGTTATTGTAAATGTCCTTTTCCCACCTGGTGGTTGTTTTTGTCGTTCAACAGCAATTTACTAGTGAAATAAGTTATTGTTATTGTTATACATTATTATTAAATCATTTAATTTTGACCATATGGCCTTAGCAATAAACAAGCCGTTCTTTAATGTCACCAACTGTTGTTTAGTACCCTTTTTTTTTCTTTTCTTTTTTTACTTTCTTAAAAAGTATCGGTTCAGGCACCGTTAATTATGTATGCGATTAATTAATTACAGAGTATGTAATTAATTAGATTAATTTTTTTAATCAATTGACTTTTTATTATTATTATTATTATTATTATTATTATTATTACATAATTGTCTAATTATTAGGGCTAATAATGAGACAATTATGTAATAATTGTTACAGGCCTAGTAATGCCTGCACTGCTGTCCTTGTGGCATTCGTCATGCCAAAATGATCACAATAAAATGGCTGTCACACCTGATACAGTTTACCAGCACAGGGAGCTTTGAGAAAAGGGGCATTTGATTTTTTTCCATGGAAGAGTTCATTATCATGGATTAAATATGACGATACGAATACTTTTGTGTGTGTGTGGCATGTCATCAGTTCCCATCAATGATGGACAAGCCAAGCAAGGCACAGACAACTATAGAAAACTGTCTCTGCTGAGCTACAACAAGTCAGTAACACAGTTTTCATTATTGCATTTCTCCATTAAATTGTATGAATTTGTATTAACAGGGGTGTGATTCTTCTGGATAATTCCGGAAATCCGGCTTTTCTGACCTGAAAATGAAGCTCTCGTAAATCATGCAAATCCGCTTTTTTTTTTTTTTGGGGGAGGGGGGGGGGTGTCGCAAGGCACAGGTCGGGGGTATTGGTAAACATACTCTGACTCATGTCTTCATATCACTCCGCAAGTGGTCCATTAATTTGTCACGATGTAACTTCATTCAAAGCAGAGCTTCACCAAAGAGCCTGCAATCGTTGCGGAAGGTTATTTGAATAAGAATTTTGGACGTGTGGGGGCGAACTATCTTCTTAGCTGAAGCCGACAACGGGACAATATTGTTGCATGTTGGCAATGCAAGCTGAAGCGACGTAGCAGATGACGTTGAGAAGTTGCAGTGAGGAATATTTTAGGAGCACCATTTTCGGCAGTGCAGAAAGGTAGTGGCCCACACTAACTTAGTGTTGAGCCGGGAAACATTGCTAAAAGAGCTCTACAGCGAAAAGATGTGCTGGGCGAGCCGTCAGTCGGTCGAAGCTAACAGAAGCTAGCTGGCGTAAGCTGACAGCTGACCAACGCTACCAAGTGATCGGCGGAGACAGGGAGTACATGTATTTGAAAGAGTCCGGCAGTTGTGGTAGACGAAGGTCCAGTCGGGAGATTGGATGGAGAGTCCACTGAAGTCCACTGCGGTCTGAAGGGCTAATCCTTGCTAGATCACTAGCTAGTCGGGAGGTTGACAGCTAACGTTAGCCAGCTGAAGCTAACAGTCGATCGATGGTGAGTAACGTACGTTACACAGGCTGGCAGCAGCACAGAGTCCAGAGTTGATAAGTGTGTGTGTGTGGGGGGGGGGGGTAGAAAGGTGTTGAGAATGACCAACACCTAATCTTAAACTTAGTGTAGCTACTTAATTTGCTACGACCCGATCAGAGGTTACTTAAATTGAGACGTTCAGTCAAAATCAATCATGTCACCTTCAAACGGGATCTCTGTTTGCAGGGTTCAGGCTGGACCCTCCCGGTGATCATGCTGCTCTGGGGGACCGGCTGTACAGTGAGAAGCCGCTGCTGACGGGCGCAGAGCTCTACCGGAACTCCGACTGCTGTCTGTCCGCGCGGCCGTCTGACGGCATCAGTATTAAATTGAGACAGTTTCATTAGCGGTTAAAAACGTCTCGCGTTAAATAGTAGTCTAATTCGGTACAGTTGGTTTTAACGCCTGATGCAAAGTGTAGGCCTATTAGGAGTACACATGAAAACCCTGAACAAGCAGCGTCGCTCTGCTCTGTCTTTCTGCTGTGCCCCATTCACGTAGTAGTTTTACACTATGTAGGTTAAACTCTGCAATTAATCCGCGGTTCACATGTATGTATGAACTGTGGTGGTCCGTTACACTCAAGGCTATATTCAACATCACTGATTAAGTAGCCTAAGTCAATCCAACAAACAACTGGACTTTAGGGTCAAGTGTTGTTGTATCCGGCCCATGTCCTGGATGTGAAAGCCTCCTTACTGGACTACTGAATATAATAATTATCCATTATATTTTGTATTTTGAATTGTTACCTGCCACCAGAATTTTGTGATTTCCTTGCAATAAATATTGACATTTTTACCATAAATTGGTGCCTAAAAATGTATCAGAATGCAGGAATTGAAGTCATTTACCCTCAGAATTTCCTGGGGGAGGACACCCAGACCCCCTCCCCCCCCTGCTTTGTGTGTTCCCGCAAAGACAAATTCTGAGCAAGGAAAAACCCTGAAGTATAATCACAGACAGCCATAAAAAACATTTAAATTGCAGAGTTAGAGTTATAACTTAATATGTACAGTGTCAACAGAGAAACACGGACAATTGAACAGACAGTGACAACATACATACTACATACCTACATACTGTAGAGAATGACAGTAACAGCATACAAACGGCATAAATAAGAATTTGTTATAAACGTGTGCTCTTTAAAAAGTAGAAAGCATTGTTTGCCAGTTACATTAAATGTTTAAAAATCCGTAAATGTCCGTGGGTGGGGCTGCATGGGCGTGGTAATGTGGGTGTGGGTGGGTGTGGGTGTGGGTGTGGTAGTAAGGAGAGAGAATAGGAGAAGGAAGTTTGTGTGAGGTGGACCTGGTCACCACAGACCCAAATCTTCTCAGCTGTTGCTACTGTCATATGCTGCACTGTCTCTTCATGTGGCACTATTATTTATATTATAACAAGGTAATGCAATGTGTGATCAAGTGATGACTGATTAACAGTAATGTAAATGCTAAATGCCCTAATACCTACATATCATGTAAGACTCAATTTCTCCATTTCTTTGCACAAAACTCTCCAGAAAGTGCCATTTAATGGTTTATTTTTAAAAAAAAAAAATGAGGGGGGGAGGGGGCTGTCGCAGCGTCATGGGTGCGCCGTATATTTTCCTGCTTTTTTGTCCTTTGCCAATCACACCTATGATTAAATAAGTTATATTCAGTATGTACTGTGAAGCACAGATTCTTTAGCCAGTTCAGACATTTATCCCGATATTTTTCAGCTACATGTGTATATATTCTTCATTCACACTCAGAACCTGCTTGTGTACATAAATAAACTTTAGACATAAACCCGACCTACCAGAGTAATAACTGAAGCTTGAGGGAGATCTGGGGGTTGGAAGCCTTGTCTGAGTGTAGCGGGTCGGCAGCTCCAGGTGGGACACTGTTAGTTTGGAAATATCTGAGAGAGGGGAAAAAATATATGCAATCCCCAGTGCATTGTGACAGCCTGACAATTCTGATGTTTCGGGGAACTTCTCATAGCCAAAACAAAGTACAGCTTTCTTTTTTGTTTTCCTCACCATGGATGGATTTAAGAGCTTCATACAAGCAACTGGAAAACATAGTGTGGTGCAAAACCATTGTCCTTTGTCAACCAGTAATAAAATATTAAAATCAGTGTGGCTTTCACTGGAACCAAATGCAGAGATCTGGTCAGAAGTGGCCACGTTTGGATTAGTCATCGTGGAAAATGATACGTACAGTTATATACCAAATGCATTTACTGGATATTGTTTTTATATGATTTATAAATAGCATTCAGTAAAATGGGCACAAGGAGAACAGAACACATAATTTTATCTTTTCGCAATTACAAACCCAAAGTACCAACTCAGACGTGAGATAACATTTCGTAGACACATTTTTACTGGGCCTGTATAATAGAACCCAGTGATAAGAAGAGAAAAGTACAATAACAGATTGTGTGAGGTCAATGATGGCTGTTTTGATTTCTCTGTCTATAGCTGCAGAAGAATTGCCTGCTGTCTCTGTGCAGTGATCGCATTTTGCAGGAGGTTCCATTCAACAGGTGAGAAATACTGCTACAGTATCTATTTATAATGTGCATTTCAAATGGGTGCAAAGTCAGTTTAAAATAAATTATAATATAAGAGATTGAAGCAGTAAATGTGCGTTAGTGGAAGCAAAGCAGGAAACCAAATAGTTAAATAATTAGGCGGTCTTAACATAAAACATCTGTCAAAGGTGTTTTATGTTTACAGTAGAAATGTTTTTTTTTGTTTTTTTTTCCTTTCCCTGTTTGCAAGGTTTGAAGCTGCCAAACTAGTGATGCAGTGGCTCTGCAACCATGAAGACCAGAACATGCAGAGGATGGCTGTGGCTATCATTTCCATACTGGCTGCAAAGGTATATGTTGTGTTCTATATTAAATATTACATTATTAATGTATTCTCAGCACACGTGTGGTGTTATTCCTAAACGCGTAGACGTTTGCTTTTCCCAGTTGTCCACAGAGCAGACGGCTCAGCTGGGAGCAGAGCTGTTCATAGTGAAGGTAAGGTTCTCATTTCCGCTCTTTTCTCTTCCGCCATTAATAATTTACCAACGAAAAGGCACACCTTTATTGCTGATATGCTCCCCCTGCAGCAACTGCTCCACATTGTGCACCAGAAGGCTACTCAGGGCGTGGTGGACGCCACCCTCAAATTTACACTGAGTGCACTCTGGAACCTCACTGATGAATCGCCAACAACCTGCCGCCATTTTATTGAGAACCAGGGTCTGGACCTGTTTATTAAAGTTCTAGAGGTAGGTACACAGAAGTGTCAACATGTACACGTAATGGCTCTGACACACCAACCCAATAATCGGCCGTCGGACAGTCTGGTGAGGGCGGTGACTCGAGCCTGTCCGGTGTGATCCGTGCCGTCGTCAGTCGGAGGAGCCGTCAGCATCCATTTTGGCCAATTTGACTTGTTGAATCGGCCAGTGGGCAGTCGGACTCAATGACCAATCTGATTGGTGGAGTGCCAGCCCTTGACTAGCGAATCAGTGCTTCTTCCACGAGAAGAAGCTCGAGAGCTGACAACGCCAGTATCTTCTTATTACTAGCCATCGTATTTTCTTCCGTTCAGCGACTAATGACAACAACGATCCTTCTTGACTACGATCAACACTCTCTGATGAAAACAATGACTGACAACAGCGTGCTCTGTGTTTACTAGGTCTAGAGACATGTTCCGTCATTTCTGGTTTTCTTTTTTTGGGCGACAATACAGATTAGCGCCGCCTGCTGTTATGGTGACGCTGTTATGGAGCTTACGTTCTCGCGCACGCGCAGAACGTAAGCTCAAGTCGGCATCGCTTCGCTGTGTTCCGAGGCACTTTTTTGAGAGACGGGAGCCGACTGATCAGTCTGACTGCCTTTTCTGCCGACGCTATGCCGTCGGGTTGGTGTGTCAGAGCCTTAAATGAACAACAACATGGACCAGATTACACACACACACACACGTTGCTCTCTAGAAGTATGTATGTATGTGCTTTTGGGGCGGGCTGACTCACTGTTGTTTTGTTCCCATATCATCCCCCCCCCCCGGCAGTCCTTCCCCAAAGAGTCCTCTATTCAGCAGAAGGTTCTCGGTCTGCTGGTGAGTTTACTGCTTTCTTATTACCCTGTAGAAAAACGGAAAGTTGAATACATTTACAATATTAAAAGATCAACATTTCCTTTTTTCACTTTTTTGTTGTGTAGAACAACATAGCAGAGGTCAGGGAGCTGCATGTGGAGCTGATGGTGCAGGGGTTCTTGGACCACATCAGCACCCTGCTGCACAGCCCAGAGGTGGAGGTCAGCTACTTTGCCGCGGGCATCCTTGCACATCTGACGTCCCGAGGGGAGGAAGCCTGGACGCTCAGCCCCAAGCTTCGATCCTCGCTGCTGGAACAACTGGTAGGAATCAGCAGAAACGACTCATAAACTCAGAGACACATAGATACGTGCACACAGTTATTTCGAAACGGTTATTTCAATCTTTTTTTTTTTTTTTTTTTGCATTTGTGTCTCTCTCTAGCATGATGTCATTATGAAGTGGCCCGCGCCTGAGTGTGAAATGGTGGCCTACAGGTGAGATGCCGCTTTTTCTACAGTTATAACGTGATTCAGCAGTGGCTGTGAAACAAATTAAGGATGTTTTACCTATTAGGGCTGCAACTAACGATTATTTTCATAGTTGATTAATCTGTCGATTATTTTCTCGATTTTTATAGATTGTTTGATCTATAAAAATGTCAAAACATGGTGAAAAATGTGGATCAGTGTTTCCCAAAGCCTAAGAGGACGTCCTCAAATGTCTTGTTTTGTCCAAAACTCAAAGATATTCAGTTTACTGTCACAAAGGAGAGAAGAAACTAGAAGATATTCACATTTAACAAGCTGGAATCAGAGAAATCTTATTTTTTTTAATAAAAAAATGACTCAAACGATTAATCGATTATCAAAATAGTTGCCGATTAATTTAATAGTTGACAACTAATCGATTAATCGTTGCACCTCTATTACCTATATCATGTCTGTACAAGTTAATTTTCATACAATACTTTTAGAGAGCGCCTTGAAAAACAACTCTGTAAGAATGTTCTTTTATATAGAGCGTACATACCGTCCTTATAAAGCTATAGAGACACACAGTCAAAACATCAACATGAACATGTGACATAGAGTACGTACTAAAATATATTCTTATTGTCTCTCATTCTTTAGGTCATTTAACCCCTTCTTTCCCCTACTGGAGTGCTTTCACACCCCCGGGGTCCAGCTGTGGGCGGCCTGGGCCATGCAGCATGTCTGCAGCAAGAACGGTGAGACAGATACATGCACATACAGAACAATTTGTTATTCTAGTTTTATAACTGAGCTCATTCACAAATAATTTACTGAAATCTGTTTACTACTTACTTACTTACTTATTCACCCTACCCAAAAACGGCTGACAGATCTGACGTTGTATTCACCCCGTGTGTTCGCAGCCGCTCGCTACTGCAGCATGTTGTTGGAGGAGGGCGGCCTGCAGCAGCTGGAGCTGGTTCATACACACCCACAGACCCACAAAGACGTCAAACTGTTGGCTAAGAGCATTCTGGAGAGCCTGCAGCGCCACAGGGCCCGCACCGGCCAGCCTGCACACAAGTCTCCGGCTGCCGCCACAAAAACCTCACAGAGGTAAAGACTCGTACACTAGTGGTCATTTGTTATGTCAGTCTCACAATGGCTGGAGGCTTTTATATTTTTACATTTTCTCTTTCAGAAAATGAGGCTCCCAGACCAATAGCGGGGTCCCACCACAGAGGGGATTGTGTGTGTGTGTTTGTGTTTGTGTGTGTGTGTGTGTGTGTGTGTGTGTGTGTGCGCCCCAACACACATTTTATCAAGAATCCCAGGAAAGTAAACATTAAAGGACGGAGACTACGCATTTCTTTGCACACACACTAAATCTATTTATTTTCTTTGTGTTTGTTTCAAAACTGAAATATTTCTGTGTGCTAATCGTGTAATTATGAGAACTGTTGGTTAGTGAAGCTTAAATCTCAACTTGAGGTTTGTGTCTGTGCTCGCTCAATAGTCTGACATTGGCATGATAATGATTTTCGTACCAAAAAAAAAAAAAAAAAAAAAAAGGTCAGTGCACACGTACAAAAAAAAAAAAGTTTGGGATTGAACCCCCTGAAGCTCCGCTGAGGGCGATACCACAGAAATAGAATGAGAGTAGAACGGGGCATTCAAATTAACATAGCAGGATGGTCAGAGCGGCGGCCATTTTTATGTGCCCCATTGCCATCGCAAAGAACTGTGACTGTAGCGGGCTTCCTCATTCTATTTCAATTGTCAATGCACAGTGCCGAGTGCCATCTCCTAGTCTAGCCATTCAACTAGTCAAATGACCACGGCAAACAGTTCAGTGTCTGTTCTACTCTCATTCTGTTTCTATGGTTGACACCCTCGAGCTCCTGTATGTTACTGAGGGTTCTCTGGTTGTCTGAATTGGTCGATTTAGCTCTTTAGATACACACATGACACTGCTGTTAGCTCAAGCATGCCGGAGTTTGTCTGAATGCTTGTACTGTTCATTTTAGGAATGGCTGCTTAATGCCTCTGGCTTCTCAATACTGCTGTTGCTCTCTTTATTTAGTCTTATATCAGCTAAAAGCTTGCTTTGATTTGATGTGACAGGGCACTTGCCTAGGGTGTGTTCAGTGGGGTTCAAATGTTCCGAACATTAAAGATGAAAACCTAAATTTTTAGAGAAGTTCTATCTCTTTTGAGAAGCTCCGTTGCATTTTTCTTTTCCTATACGTTCAGTCGTGTCAGCGGCAAAACCAGCAGTGCTGTAATTAAGATCCAGAGTAGAATAATTTCAAATGATACCATCAATTGTGTCCACTTTGGACACATGTTGCAATAATGATGTGGTCAGTATATTCATGATGGTTGTACATGTGTTTTGTGTCACAGCGGTTTCCTCTTTGAGAAGCTTGTGTATATATTGGTATGTTCGCTGTGCTTTCCACTGCGTCTTAAAGACACAGACAGAGACAGCACTTCGGTGTGAGCATGTGTGTATGTACTGTACGTCTGTACAAGTAGCTGCATTTTAAGAGTGTATGTAATTTGTACATAATAGAAAAGGAGAGAAAAAGTAATTGTTCAGTACTGGTTGGATCTGGTTGCATGGGAATTATTATAATCTATGTTCTATAGTTTGTTTATCTGAGAATTATGAGTATAGAACAAAGTGAAAAGAGAAGAAACACTGTTTACCTGGAGAAAGTGGAGATGTTATTAGAAATATTCCTGAGTATTTTTCTGTACTGAAATGACTGGCTGTGTGACATTAGTATCCTCCAGGATGCCATTTTATTAGATACTCTTCTGCTGTCCAGAGAAGCCCCCCCCCCCCTCCATTTGCTGTAGCAGATGCCCCTGATGCCCACATTCTCCTTTTTTCATTGGAGATCTTGATTCCCATCAAGGCCCCATCATCATTCTCTATGCAATCACAACTAATGTTGCTTTGACAAACTTCTGTCAAACCCCGTATACAACATTTTTGAGGCAAAGTGGATTTTTGGCTTAAGTAAGAATAACAGTGACAGGTCACAGGACTTGTATAGACGATATGTTCATGGCAAAGATAATATATTGGGCTATTATATGGTACCCTAAAACAGCTATCAGCAAAACACACATCACTGCTCAGTGAATTTTGGCCTCGTTTTCTGTAAATCAGTTGTTGTATAAGCTTGCTAATTACACGTGTCCTGAGCTGATCTCATCAGTTTGAAGAAGGGCAAAGAGCAGCAGACGACACAGAATCTGTTTTTGTATTTTTTTCTTTTTTTCTGTTGCTCCTGATGTGTTGGGATTGTTTAGTAGAGCCTCTGAATACGCATTGGATAAAGGCCACTTTAATTATTAACAAGAGTTTAAATCAGATGGAAGATACAAAAAGTCAAGATGCTGTGTATGTCTGCTATGCCTGTGCCATGTTGCTGCTGAGATTCACCTTTCTTAGTTTGGAAATAAAGAATGTACATTCCCATAAACTGGAGACGACACTTGTTGCCTTTTTTTTTTATTCCAAATATAAGATTCACAAGTTTAATAACCAGCATACTTTTGTGCCATAGTTTTGATCAAAGTCTCATCCTGAATGTCACAAAAGGAAACGCAACTCATCCCGACCCTAACTAATGTATTGATACTGGCTGGGCTGCACACACACGCACACACGCACGCACGCACGCAGACACACACACAATAAATGGGTGTTAATTGTCTATCAGACATGAGGTTATGGAGAGAATGTGTGTCCGTGAGAGAGAAATCCAATAGTGCAAAAGAGTTTATTCCCCAGTGTACCGCGGGGGTCTCTTCTCTATGAAGGCAGCCATTCCCTCCTGTCTGTCCCGTGTGGGGATGACCTGAAGACACAGTAAGGGTTACAGCAGAGTGACTGCAGACAGCCTCAGAGGGTTTCACAAACATCAGAGAGGGAGCGTCAAAGCTGAACCCAACTTCTGACTCACTCAATCTGACTCACAACAATCACATGCAAAGGTATAGTATTTTCAAAACATGAAATAAGCACTGGAAGTCTTACCCGAGCATAACACATCCTCTCTATTGCCATTGCTGAACTCATGTCAACCTGGAAGAGACAGATTTCAGTCACTACCATCCCTGATGTATAAAGATAAAATCTATGAATCACAATGTACCTCAATGCCTCGGTTTATTGCCTCTTTTGCCAGCCGCACAGCGATAGGAGCCTGGGCCACAAATGAAAAAGTTAGACTCTGATGGTATCAATAGTAATTTTTATACACCATGATACTGACCATTACAGCCATCACCGTGAAAGTTAAAACATCGAAAGAGAGCTCCAGCTGACAGCGTGGTCTGTGAGCACCACTGGTCGGCCGGCGAGCGAGCGATCACGGCCTCCACCAGATTGCTGTCGCGTCAGACTGGAGCTTCTCAAGTCCAACAACCTCAGAGCAAATGTGCAATTGCCCATCAATTTTTGTAAAACTGCCCATATTCAAACTCTACACAGTTGATTTCACGCATAAAAAAAGTCTCAAATGTGAATTTAGTGATGAAATAGCAGACAAAATAGTTGTTGGCTGCAGCTACTATGGATTTTTCTGCATTGAGTACTTTTATTTTTTAAACTTTTAAGTACATTTTCCTGTTATACAGTTTCCTGATACTTACATACTTTTACTTAAAGGTGCTGTAGGTAGGATTGCGAAGATCCAGAACTTAGCCAAAAAATTTGAACAACAACTTCTCAGTCCCTCCCCCCTTTCTGCTAAAGCCCAAAACGTTCTCGAAAGGCGGAGCAGTATAGCCTGTATGTCCCTTACCGGCTAACGTATTTCAAGATGGCGCATCATTCTGTAGCGTCTACCCCAGTTCATGCAAGCGCAAATGTAAAATTCCAAGCTAATAGGAATACTTGGAATTGATGGTGGTGGTCAATATTCATAAAAAAGGACAAGTTTGTGAAGGGCAATACAGATTCTGATAATGAACAACTACAAAAGTTACACACTGGGGCTTTAAGTAAAGGATCTGAATACTTTTTCCACTACGTGTGTGTGTGTGTGTGTGTGTGTGTGTGTGTGTGTGTGTGTGTGTAGTGCTATTTGTGGTCCATTTCTCTACTCGACTGCCACTCTGGCCCTGCCAACTGCGGGCATCTGAACTGGAGTGAAAGAAATATGGAGCGACAGAGGCCTGGAGAGAGGGAGGAGTGGATGGCGAGGGGGGGAGAAAACACAAGGAAGAGAGAAAGGCAGAATGCAAGGAGTCAGAGGAGATGGGTGGATGAAAAGAGAGAGAAGGAGGGAGGAGGAGGTGAGAGACCAGGTGCCTGCCTGGAGGAAGAGGAGGGATGCATCAGTGTCTGAGTGAAAAAGTGTGTGTTTGTTTGCTAACCTGTGGCAGTATCTCTCTGGCCAGGCTGAATGCCTCTCTGTAGGCAGCGTCTCCTGTCTGGTTCTGTTCCACAGCTCTATTTACAAGCCCCATCTCCAGAGCTGTCTGACCTCCCACACGCTTACCTGATAACAGACACACACACACACAGACAGACAGGGAGAGAGAGTGTGTGATACACGATAAGCATCTTGTGTGTACAGCAACATGTCAGCGCTCCTGTAACACCACCTGTGAAGATGAGCTCTTTGGCCAGAGTGATGCCGACCGTCCGTGGCAGCCGCTGACTGCCCCCTGCAGGACAAACCACTTCCAGGTCAACTTCTCACAGCTGCTTTGTATCTCTACTTAAACATTCAGTATTTTGCAATGTCATTTTTGTGGCCTCTTTTTGTCTTACCCGCCCCTGGAAGCAGCCCCCGTGTCGTCTCAATCAGACCCATCTGCGCAGAATAGGCTGAAACACACACACACACACACAAGCACACACAAAAGCACACACACAAGCGCACACACACAGAGGACAGTTGAAGGTCTGTGCTGCTGAGTGCCATTAAGATGGCAAGGGCGTAAAGTCTGACTGATGCCTCTGTCAGAGCAACAGATGCAAACACCTGCTCACATAGCTCATTAGCGCTCAGCCAATCACCGAGCTGCCATGACCAATTTAACCAATCACATGTAAATTCAGCTCCATGAACAGCTGGGCAGATGTGTCTGGCCTCACCAGCTATCATTAGTCCCTGAGCTCAGCAGCCAATCATTAATACTGGGTGAACAGGAACAACAGCATGCTTGTTTTTAGCATGACCGCTATGGGTTTTTATTGTGGATTTCTATTTTTATTTTTAAATAGTTCAAAAGCTTAACCCCTTAACATCCATTTTTACCTTTTATTTTCCCTGAAGTAGCTTTAGTTTGGTAAAAATCATCCTTTTCCACAGTTGCCAGTATCATAATATATATGTACATAAGTATATTCTGTACAGGCTTGTTCCAGCTCTTAATACAATATGTGATCTTTACACTAAGTAAATGATATGAATTTGGAAGACTTTCATGCCTGCACTACTCTATATGTCTTGAGCATCATTTTATACACATTTCCTCACTATTAAGCATTTTTACTATCAAGAGTTTGTAATGACTGACCACTGCTTGTTTAGAAATACTGACTTTTCTAACCAAAGGAAATCTTGAAAATCTCCAAAACTGAGTTGAGATGTTTACCTAATAGTAGTCTCGTATTGCCAGACCTTCCTCCACAGCACTGCGGAGGAGGGTCTGGCAAGTCCACACAACATTCCGGGATAGGATAAAAACGTGCTCTGGTTTATTGTCATTTCTTTAACCAATCACAATCATCATGGGCGGCGCTAAGCACTAACGGAGCAACGGTGCCTCTGCAAAATAGCCTCGGGAAGGAACTTGTGTTGGTTGAACATGTGTACGTAGGGAGGCAAGCTCTGGAATTAAAATGGCCGTCGAGTGTGTGATGAGAATTTTACTCAAAAAAAGGATGGATATACTGTAATTTGATTGTCGTTTCTAGCTCGGAGGATGTTTCCCGAATCGACTGACGATAAAGACTAACCTAATAGTAACAATTAGGGCTTGAACTTTTTTTTCAAATTATTTTCATTATCATTTAATCTGATGGTTATTTTTCCTATTAATCAATTATTATCAAGTATTGGTTTTGTCAATAAAATGGCAAAAGGCTGAGATATAAGATTCTGTCCTGATCCTTTATAACCAAGTAATGCCTAATCGTGACCCATCGTCACAGGTCTATAGAGCTGTGAGAACTTCGAGCCACCTTTTATTTCACAGTATTTCACAATACTGTAAGAACCACTGCTCTAATCTACACTGATGGTATGAGGGAGTTGTCCATCTAGAAAAAAGATCTTAAGTGGATGCTGCTATCTTCCACTGCCCTGTTGGGACTCAACCATGATTTGATATGACTGGACTGGTGAAAGCTGTGAAGAGAACATGACATCCCCTTACATACACAATCAACATCCCCAATCAACATCCCCTGAAGGGAGGAAAGAAGAATATGAAATATACTCAAGCATGATGCAGACTCATCCAGTTCAGAGTTGATAGGCGAAGGTTCAGAGGTCACTCACCAGCGGTGCGGAGATCACAGGCCAAGGCCAGCTCCAGACCGCCTCCCAGGGCAACGCCGTCCATCGCCGCGATGGTCGGCATGGGCAACGATGCTGCAAGGGCATTACAATGAACAGAGGAGGCTTCACAAATGCATACATAATGTGCACTCTCAGGGCCTGACTATTTGGGAGATAACCGCTCACTCTCAACATTACAGGCTCTCTTTCTTACCTATCTGAGTCATGAGGGATCGCAGGCCGTGAACAAAGAGATCAGACTGACGGTGGTTCATCTGAGCTCTCTCTTTCAGGTCTGCACCTGTGGTAACACACACACACCATCGCATATCATTAAGACAGGCTTTGATCCCAAATCCAGAGGCATGTCAGGTTTCAGACGCTCCAAACTACACTTACCTGCACAGAAGACCCCCGGCACTAAACTCCTGAAGACAACCACATGAGCTGCCGAGTCATTGGACAGAGTGGACACCAGCTCCCTCATCTGCACACACGGGACACAGTGCCTCAGTCAGTGTGAGTGAGTGAGTGAGTGAGTGAGTGAGTGAGTGAGTGAGTGAGTGAGTGAGTGTACATGTACATGTCTGCTCACCTGTGACACAAACATATGGCCCAGAGCGTTTTTTGCCTTGTGTCGGCACATCAACACCTCTACTATCCCTGAGAAAGAGAGAGCAACAGGAGGGAGAGAAAGAGAGACAGAGAGAAACACAGAGAGAGAGGGCAGAAACGTTTATTTTCATCGTTTTTAATCAATTGACTGTTTTCGAATGCCAAAACTGTGGGTTCATCATCTACTGATGTAAGCACAGTGTGATCTTCATGTACTATTTCATAACTTACAGTCAAGTCAGTACGGAAGCCTATTCCTGTCAGGGAAATAAATAAATAGAATACAATCAGCAATAATTTAAAGAAAAGAAATAGCATATTTTATGATTATGACTTAAAAAGATGCAATTATAACTGATTAAATTAGTAAAACATTGGTCAATTTGTTAATAATCAATTGACAGCAAAATAATGGGGAACAATTTTGATAATCAATGAATAATAATTAGATCCTCTCTGTCTATATTGTAAATGATTGAATATATTTGGGTTTTGGAAAGGATCTGGGGTTCTAGGAAATTGATATGAGCAAGATACTGTACGTTTTTACTATTTTCTGACAATTAATACACTCATTGAGAACATAGTCAGAAGATGAATCAATAAAATGAATCATTTTTAGTTGCATACCTTTTCAAGAAAAAAACTGACTTAACTCATCCACTCATATTAGATCATTTTGCATACATTTCATGTTTTGTGTATTTATTTAGGTACTTTGCAAGAATAGGCTTCCATAAAGTCACAGCATTTCCAAGAAACCAAGGACTTCCCTAGATGCTTTTCTCCCTAGAGTTCCCGCAATAACAACCGCCATTTTAATAATTTCCATAAATATCAGCACTTGTGGGAATATAACCTGTTCTTCTTTAGCAAGTAAGCAAAGTGTAATATTTGTGCAGTTTAGCATGCAGGAGATAGCCTACAGGCTTTACTGTAGCCTCAGATGGATGGATGAAAAGGTGTCTGTCAAACACTGAATGTGTATCTTTACAGAAGGGCGAGTTTGTCGGTGTGAATTCGAACAATGTACAATGACCATTACCGTTGTCTTCCCTCTCTAGCCGCTTTATATCCACCTCTAACGTTACTGGACCGGCCGCCGTGTGCTGCCTGCGGCTGTACACCGTCAGAGGGCGACCGCCACCGGGCAGCAGTCGCGATCCGTTCAGGGGGATGCGATGGGAAGTTCGGCCATGCGTTTCCCGCAGAATCACTCCCAGCCACCGCCTCGATGAGCACATGGGCCCTGCCAGTCTGCGAAGTAGAGTTGCCATGCTGGCTGTTACTTCTGTTTACTAGTTTTTTAGAAGCAGGAAGAGATGCGGGATATTTGGTGCAGGTTTCTTCCTTTTATATATGTCAGTGGTTTCTTCCTGTAAGAGGAGGGACTTGGCTGCTCCTGACCTTCCTTTCAAAGCAGCAGTGCCAACAGGTTGATACAAGGCAGTGCACCTTCATGCAGTGCACCACACCACAGAGCTAAAACATAATGTTATTCTGTCAATTTATAATCTATGCCTGAAATGTTGAAGTGACTTTGGTGTCAGGATTTTTCATACTACCTGATACCAGTCACTATTTCACTCAGCATAGTGTCACATTACCTTCCTCAGCATGACTCAAAGTGAAAATGTTGTAATTGTTTACAAAGTAATTGTGTAAAAGTTTGTTGTTTGTTACATCATCAGTCTACACACACACACACACACACACACACACACACACACACACACACACACACACACACACATACACACACACACACACACACACACACAGTTCTCCAGTCTTGTCTCTGGAGTGTCCAGTCTTTGGCCAGACAAAGCGAATTGTTGAGGTAAGGTTTTCCGTCAGGCTGCCCATGTCTAGTCTGACCATGCATTATTTAGAATGTCTTTACAGGTTATGCAATTACACAGTGAGACAGTAGCTCTGACTCTGATGACACAACATTCTGAGCTGAGAGAGCCAGGCCTGTGTGTGTGTGTGTGTGTGTGTGTGTGTGTGCATATCCAAGGTGCATGTGGTCCAGACATTGTTATAGAAATTGACAATTTATGAAATATAACAAAGTTATTTTAGCATTCAGATACATCAGATTATATTTGCATCGATCAGATTACTTCCCTTCTGCCACAGCGAGCACATTTTCATTGCTGTCTGGCTTTGTTTATTCTTCCTAATTGACATGGATGCAAGCGACTGGGCAGTGAATCATATTAATCTGTTACTGAGATATAAATGTACAGTATGCTAAGTGTTGAGTGTAGGTGGCTGTGTGCTGCAGGGTGTTGGGTCAAGAGGGTGGGCACGCACGGTTAAGTGGGTAAAGTAAAACTGAAACTATAACCACAACTCAATAGAAACACACTAATTACACGTATTTGTTACCCACATAGATTTGACCATTGATCGAAGACAGATATAATAACGGATAAAACAGAAAGAAAGAGACCGCAAGAGATGTGTTAAATGTGAATGTTAAACCTGACGAGGTCATTTGAGAGGTAAAGAGAGATCATTCAGATTTGCGTTAGTCTGCAGATTCTGTTGCAGGGAAGTGAAATGTCACCTGATGGATTTCTAAGGTTCTGCTTTGGAGGTCAACAGGCTGCTTAGATTTGATGTCTGGCAGGCGTGTGTATTGCTCTTCTCATGTGTACGTGCCTTGAGATGGAAATCTGATGATGGATGACTTTTGAGTGACAGAAACTGAACCTGATGGCTTGGGACGAACAAAACCAGTCCGTCCCCAGACAAGACGCATAAATGGCACACACCACAGCAGGAACTCTGAGACACACACAAGATGGGGTTCGCCTTTAATCATCAACATGACAAAGTAGAAGAGTTTAGTCCAGTTTGTTTCAGTGAGTTTGCCCTATAGCATAATTCCCTGGCTTCCACTGGACAGATACACACCCTCCCTCTGCCAACAGAGGACATGGCACACTTAGACTGATGCCAACCACAGAGCATTTTCCCTCCTATCCGGCAGGGGTCAGTATCGTATCAGAGGGTAGATTGGAGAAGCCTTTAGGCCCCCTGCACACTTGCTGCATGGCGTGAGTGTGCCGTTTCTGTTGCGTGTCAGTTGCGTGGCAGCTGCTTGGCGTTTTCTATGTCTTTGCACACCAGAAACATGTCTGACGCGGCGCTACTGCTGCTAGCCTTGTCTGTACACATGTATGTTTCCCATAAACATAAATATATACTGATTTGATTACAGCAAAGACATCGGCAGTATTGACGGCAAAATAGGTTACAGAATATTTCATTCTATATTAAAAGGTGCAATATTTGAAAATCAATAATTATTTATTATAATTAAAATTACATTTATATCTGCATTTATGTCAAAACCTAGAGACTTTCAAACATCAAAATGTCATTTATTAAATGTATTTGTGTCAAAATGACATATAAACATCTTTTCATATTCTATTTTGCCTGGAAACGCTTCCAACACGCTTGCGTGTCGTGTGAAAAATAGGCGCCGGTCCTATTTCTAGCATGCACGCGTTTTTGGCATTGACATGCGTGTCACGCAGGCAGTGTGCAACCTCTAACCTGTTAACATGGGAGCCAAAATAAAAACGGACACGCCACACAGCTGACACGCTCATGCCACGCAGGCAGTGTGCAGGGGGCTTTACTCTGTCTTGTTGCTCCTCTGCTCCCTTTACTTGCCAGTGCAGTCACCACTCATGTCTTTTCACTATGGGCTGATTTCTTCATTACCAGCTCACAGTGTCAGTGACAGACTACTGTAGTCCAAAAGACATGAACTTTCCCCACTATCATTTTCTAGCAAATGGTTCCTCTCCTCCCATCACAAGCTGGAGGTGACATGAGCAGGAGACAGAGTGTAGAGTGCCGCAGCCTCATCAAAGCCCGGGGTTGAGTTTGGGCATGGTGATGGGGGCACAAGGCCATGAGTCAGAGGGAGTGAGTGGCATCCTGTTACCGGAGCTGTCTGTCATGAGCAAGACAGCACAGTGATGTGCTCAGGGCATGTACAGTGTGTTTGACCTTTGTGTCTGACATTTTATCACACAGACATACTGTAACACTAACGCATAAAGTAGTTTCTGTCTTGAGCTCCATTCCACATTCATGAACTTGTGCTCTTGACGACAGCAATACATAAGTTATGGGCTCTGAAAAAGGAGTGAAAAAGATCTGTCATCTGTAGTTGCTGTAATCCTGTAAAAACGCAGCCTGCTTGGAAAGAACCAGTGAAATGCCTCCTTGCCCCCCGCTGCACGTACCGCGTTACTTGCATCCGTCCACCCTGCTAAACAGGCAAAGAAAAGAAAGACGGAAGCTGGAAAAGCGGCGACTAAAAAGGTTGCAGAAACAGCTAGGCGGAGCCCCGAGGGCAGGGGGAGGGGTTAGATGGAGCCTCGGGGAGATGCTACTTTCAAATCTTGCTAGCTTTTCAACATTACCAACCTTGTCTTTTACTCCACTAACGTGCAAATTAGCTCTGCTGATACAGCAGAACCAACAGTCATCCTCGCCTAGTGCTTTTTAAAAAAATTGTTCTTGTCCTACTAACTAAATTTCACTAAGTCCGATTTAGCTTATTTCTCTGTGCCATAGATTCTTTTTTTGTTGTCCAAAACTAGCAACAGTCTAAGAGTGTACAGCCTACTCTGTGAGGCTGTACTCTGGCGCAGCGGCAGTGGCGGCGCCAGAGATGTTCTTTTGCTGGTGCTTTAGGGTTTGCTGGACGATTCATTGAGGGTGCTCTGAAATTTTGAGTTTCCCTTGACACAAATAGGCTAACGTTCCACACACTCGCGCAGATCCCCCCCCACCTCCGCCGCGGTTTACTAAGCGAGCGAGCGAACGAGAGAGATGGCTTTAAAGTTGCCGATACAACAGCACCATAGAACTCTGATTAGCCCACCAAACATATTTCAAATACCAGCCAACAAGCCGGGTTCAAACAATCATTACTGCAGCTCTCATACAGTGGCTCAGAAGATTATTGCAGCAGGCCAAATACACCACCCATAGCCAAGCACAAACATAAACACACACGCGTATGTATCCTCACACAGTTTTCACACTTGCACGTATGGTCAAAATAATGTAGTCATATCTGTAGTGACTTAATCTAAATAAGCCACTGAGGGCGAACACGTTTTCTGGGCTAAAAATAAACCGATGTCCAGTGCGCTGTATAACTTTAGATTCGGTGATCCATTTATTCACATTTCTGTAAAACACATGTTCACTGTAATGCTCTTCTACGAGACAGAGATAAGAGTAAAGTTCTTGCATGGACCCCTATCATCTGACTCACCCACTGTGGCCTGGCTGTGCGATCCCCTGGTCTAATGTCATGTACAGCAGGGTGACATTAAGCATCCTCAGCAGCAATCACAGCCGTGGTCAGATCACCTTCCTCCCGCCGCTTTTCTTTGTCCCGGTTGGTGACAAGTTCACCATATCTTTCAGTCTCATTTACAGATTTTGATAAAATCTCCACACCTTGACGTTTAGGGAGTAAGAAACTATCCATTGCTAGCGTTAGACTCACTTCTCTAATCCTAACCGCTCCAAATATTGAGCTCTTCTTCTTCTTTGTGAATACGTTACTGTGGAAGTAGGGTCAAAAGTTCAATGTGTGCTGCACCCTTTGGCCGAATACGATCACCTGTGTTTTTTAGCCTAAAAATAATCGGTTTGTTTTTATTAATGTATTTATTCATTTTTCAAATATAAATTATACTATTTACACATTAACGATTTTTTGTTTATTTATAAATCAACCACAGCAATTTCTTGGGGGTGCTAAGGGGGTGCTATGGCAATCCTAGGGGTAGCTACAGCACCCCCTAGCCCCTCCCTGGCACCGCCTCTGCGCAGCAGTGCATTGAGATAAAGTTGGCATGCTAATTTGCTTATGATGACAAAGCTAACCTGCTGATGTTTAAGCAGTTATAATGTTGACCATGTTCACCATCTTAATGCTGATTTCTAATTAGCACAAAACACAAAGTACAGCTAAATTACCATTACCATCTCTAGAGGCGTGCCACAGTATGGCAAAATACACATCAGTGGGCCACACTGTTGCACTATACTAGTGGACTTGTTTCTTCATTACAATGAATAGGGGCACTGTAGTTTATTTTGACATACATCGTCCTGCTGCCGTAAATACTCTCTAGAGCTCCAAATGTGTATTCATCCACATCAAAAAATAGTCCCCAAAAATGTACTATTTATTCCTGTTTGAGTAATGTTTACTAAAAGCGTTTACTACAGTGTCCAGTACAGATGTTTTAGGAAACCATTAAGCCTTCTTCAGAAATTCAAATATATGTTTTCCATTTTTAAAGAGGTACGTCTTCAGTAGGAATGAGTTGGATTAAAGCTCATAAAAGTCATAAAATATTAAGAGATGAACACATTTTCTTTTTATTGATCCCCAGTGGGGAAATTACAATTCACATCACTACACACAGGCCTGAAATACACACACATGCTCAGAACCTATTCATGCACAAATAGAGAGATGTTAATAGTAAATATTATATAATAGAGTAAATGGGCTGACAGTGCTGGACCAGCGTACTGGTTGGGGGGGGTACGGTGCCTTGCTCAAGAACACCTTGGCAATGCCCAGGAGGTGAACTGGCATCTCTCCAGCTACCAATCCACACTCCGTACTTTGGTTCATACTTGGACCAGCGACCCTCCGGTTCTCAACCCAACTCCCGCCCGGATAGCTCAGTTGGTAGAGCGGGCGCCCATATATAGAGGTTTACTCCTCGATGCAGCGGGCCTGGGTTCAACTCCGACCTGCGGCCCTTTGCTGCATGTCGTTCCCCCTCTCTCTCCCCTTTCATTTCTTCAACTGTCCTGTCAATAAAGGCCTAAAAATGCCCAAAACATAATCTTTAAAAAGATAATTCCATGTTATGTGGAGTTATGTTTAAAGTAAATTCCAAATGCACAGCACTTCACAAAAGAAACATTATCCTATTTTCAACCAATTTCAGATCAGTTTTCTTTATAGCAATACTGTAGCATTATAGGCAATAAATAAAACGTCCAATTCACACACACAAACACACACACACACACACACACACACACACACACCATTGAGTATAGAGGCAGTCAGGGTGACTGATAGAGGATCGTACTCTTGGTTCAATTACATTAGAATGATGGAGTTTACGTGCTGAGAAAAAAGAGCCTCGGACTTAGTGGATAGATAGCGGAGCCAGATGGGAGAAGAGTTACGACTATACTGAGCCACAGGGAGAGAAACGGAAAGAGAAGTTATAGCTACACATGGAAGAAGAAGAGAAAGGGACAGAGAAAAAACTCTACTTGTCATTATTTAGTCCAGGGATGTCTTTGAAGAGAAGCTAAACGATGCAATGTGATGGGTGTGAAGCGAAGGTGAGTGACACCTCTGATGGCACAGGAGGTGGCCCTCCCCTCAGGTTGGGGATCAGGCCGGCTGTCTGGCGGTTGACAGCCGACACTGCGTGCACCCTTATTAAAAAATAAAGATGTGGCCCACTCTCACATGCACACACACTCATGAGAACACTGTCACAAAGGCAGGGAACACAAGACAAGTATAACACAGGCTACCCATGTACTGCACATACAACACAAGACCTCTAATGCAAAAAATAACGTAATGTATAGGCTATTCGTGACACACACAACGGTATAAAGTCACACACGTGTGCACATGGATATACACACGCATCTCTGGAAGCTGACACCGTTTAGAGCAGTCAGGGAGGAAAGTTACATTAATGATTCTGATCGCCAGGCTTTGCCGTGGCAGTTATCCGTGAATACGATCCAGCAGGGCCATTTAGACAGCAAACCCATGACAGAGAGAGCAGACAGGCCAACAGAAAGCGACACTGATCAAAATAAGCTCATTTTCCTCCAGGCTGCTCTGTACTCCGTAGAGCTTTTCTTCAATAATGATGCATCAAACTGAAGATAGATGTCCATGCCTGACCACAGCAGCTCTGAAATTATATGAAAAGCTGTACAAAGGGCTGTCAGTGTAAAAGCAGTAATGTTCTCACAGTTTTATGTAAGGATGGTAGGCTAATGCCTGTCTGTCGGTCCGTCTACTGAAATATCTCAACCACTATTACGTGGGTTGCCATGACATTTGGTACAGCCCTTCATGTCCCCCTTAGGATGATTTGTATTAACTTTTGTGATCCAGGGGATCTTTTCGTCTAGCACCACCATCAGATCACCTGGAAAACTAATGACATTCCCATCAGCTGTACTTTGTGTTTCAAGGTAATAGTTACAAAATGTTGGCATGCTAACATGCTACACTAAGATGGTGAACACGGTAAACATTACACCTGCTAAACATCAGCATGTAATTGTGAGCATGTTAGCATGCTGATGACATTAGCATTCAGCTCAAAGCACCACTGTGCCATGGCTGTAGACTCTTAGTGTTGTTAAAAAAGGTTTTAAGGTTTCATATTATTAGCTTACACTGTGGTTACTTGTCCTATAGTCTACATCCACGACGTTCCACTTCCTGGATTGTTCCGGAAATTCCGCCGGATGTCCCTCTTTTCGGCCGGATGTCCGTTACCTTAAAGCTCCATTGTGTCATTTTTTTGAGTTGATTCTTAGCAAAAAACCCTTTGTTCTTTCACAAATATGTGCTCATTCATGTGTAATTACTCCCACCAACTAATCAAAGTATTCTCCTACGCGTCTCTGCCATTCAGAATCAATCAGAATACATACGAGCGAGTCACTCGAATGACGGCTGCCATGTTGCGCCTCCATCTTTAAAATATTATATATTAGCCAAAGAGATTAGCCAAAGAGGGCCATACCTCCGCCTTTCGCGCTTATAAACTCAGTGGCACCGTGGCGAATGCCAGGCAGGGGGGAAAAGATAACGGAGTCGCCAAGGAAGTTAAAAAGAGAATTAAAACGACAACGCGACAGGCAAAGCAACAAGACCAAAGTTAATATTGGAGTGGCTTTTCCAAGATGGAAAGAGCTCATAAGGAGCAAGGATTTTAAAAGGGACACCGAAGTTGCCTGCTTTCTTCTCGACAGGTAATTCTGCCTATTTGTGTAAATTCAAAGTTTTATAGTTGCTTGGCTAACTATAGCATGGTCGTGCATAACGCTAGAACGACGTCTAGAATACTTTTCCTCGCGTCAATGATGAAAAAGGATTATCTACCTTGTAACATAAACGTAATCATATGTGTCGTAATTTCCCTGGCAGACAACTCACGTAATGGAGTTGTAACACAGACTAGCTACAGCTAGAACAGCTGCGTGTAAACGATGGAGATACTAAGAGCTAATTTAAGTTTCATTGACATGATTGTTCATACTGCTCAGAGAAATATATAAAAACACAAACCTCCGTTGCTTCTCTCCTACACTGTAAACATTGCCTTACAATCTCGTACAATATACAGAATAACGATAGCACTGATACTTTACCAACGCTTGCATATGTTTGGGAACCTGATAGCTGATGTTAGCAATGAAATGGTACCAAAATAACGTAAAACTATTATTACACTGGAAGGAACACTCACGGACGAAGTCGTGCTTCTTGGAATAATACGGCCACCGTAGGAGTTAAAATGCGCTCGGAATGGGAGGGGCTAGAAAGTAATATTCAGTTGGTTGTCATATACAATTTCATGCTAGATGGGAGAAATTCTTACACAATGTAGCTTTAAGCTTTCTTTGTGTTGGAATTTTAAACTCTGGTCGATTTATGAGGACTAACTGCTCCTCAGATCTCTGCAGGGTAAATTGAGACAACTAGCTAGACTATCTGTCCAAGCTGAGTTTTCTGTTGCACGACTAAAACAACTTTTGAACGTACACGTTCCACCAAAACAAGTTCCTTCCCGAGAATATTTTGCAGTCACCCGGATCGTTGGTCTGATTGGTTGAAGGACTATCCAATTGCGTACAGAGTCATTTGAACTATGCCCGTTGATCACGCCTCTTGTGCAGTAGAAAATACAGAGCAGACTCCCCAGTCTTAAAAGATTGAGCTTGGTCTGGTGATAGCCAGACTAACTTAGAGTATTGAGCCCTGGTTGGAAACCACTAGGCCACTTCAAAGGAATAGTTTGACATTTTGGGAAATACTCTCTTATTGGCTTTCTTGCCAAGAGGTGAAAGATTAATATCACTCTCATATCTGCACAGTAAATATTTAGCTGGATCCAGCAGCCGATGAGCTTAGCTAAGCAAAAAGACTGGAAACAGGTAAACCATTAGCCAAGAAATCCTCACATAACCCCGTAAAGCAGCATTTTGTCATTTAGTTTACTTCAATTTTTGTACCAATTAAATACATGAGATATAACGTGGTAATTAGTTAGTTTAGATGTGCTGGTCTTTATGCTAAGATAAGATAAAGGAAGCGAAGAAATGTATCGCCCAATATGTCAAGCTTTTCCTATAAATCTGAATTTCATAACATCTGGGAAAAAATGGTTGGCACTGAAAGATGAATGACCTCTATGGAGACACCCTTAAAGAAAGCAGGCTTGAAATGCACCTATATTGCCTCCAAAAAGAGTACCTGGTGATAAATGATCAGTAATTATGCTCAGAGGGAATATTTTAATCTCTTTACTAATTACTTTATACCTAATCATTCATGATTTCTTTCCTATTTCTGACCATCATAGGAACATAAGGGCATGGCAAATCTATGGCAACTATCACACCACTTGGCATTAAGATATAATACGTCTTAATTTCATCTGTCATCTTAATCCGAAGTGCTGTAACTGCTACTGTTCCACTGAATGACACTAATAAATGTTGGCAGCATAGCGGCTGTCAACGTCAGCGTCCAATGTTCAGACAAGAAAAGGTGATGCACAATAATGTGGACTGCTGTATGTGTCACTTCTGAAATTAAAATTTGAGTATGCAACAAAAAAACAACTGAGTACACACAATCCAATTTGAATGCATTATGTTGTCAACAAGCCACTGGGGGACAGAGTGAGGAGAAATTAGCCACTGGACCACATGAGATAAGGCCTGGTAAATCTGTGTGTGGCTAAGAGGGTGCTTTCATACACACACACACACACACACACAGAAAGAAAGAGAGAGAGAGAGAGAGAGAGAGAGAGAGAGAGAGAGTCCTCTCATTACTTTGAGTTTCTGCACTCTGGACGTCTGATTTTCTCAGAAACACCTGGTGACGTCACCATTGCAATCGCACCATTGCCAACTCACACGCAACAAAAATAGCCTACTTGTAGTGTGTGTGTGTGTGTGTGTGTGTGTGTGTGTGCAGAGCTGCAGTGTGCGCGCATGGAGAGGCAGAGAGCAGAGAGAGAGGGAGCGCAGAGGGAAAGAGTCTCACCACAGCGCAGCGGAGAGCCATACAGAGCGGTGTGAGCGCAGTGGAAGGACGCGCTTTCCATCGCGCTCCTGAGAAAACCCCGACTTGTCTGCTGGATAGCGTTGTACGACAGACAGACCCACACACACTCGGACAAACAACAGTCAAGGACACATGTGAGCGCGGCGCGTTTCCGCGGGGAGTCTACATCCAGGATTCAGGAATTGTGCGCAGGTCACGGCATTTGTTTAGAAACTAAATAAACAATGCACTCTGCTGGCGACAACTAATTCACAAAGATGAGTCACCGAGGGGGTGATCGACAGCATCCAGTGGTTCTGGGGTCTTCTCATGCGGGACAAAGTCCGGTAAGCTGGGCGATTCTCACCCACAGAGCGATAAGCGTTTCTCGGTCACCTTCTGAAATGATGTCTTGTGGCGACGTTCGTTGCGCGCCAGAGTGCGTGTGAGTGACTGACCGATAGTCTTTCTGAAAGAGAAAGAGAGGCTGGATACAAACAGCAGCCAGGCTTGTAGGCAGCGACAGCCAGACACTCAGAGCAGCCATCTCGCCTCTGTCACAGCTCCTCAGACCCATGCAGGATGCCCGGAAAGCGCCGGGGAGTCCTGGTCCAGCTCAACCCGAGTTCATGACGCTCTGGGCGGCCTCGTCATGCGTCTCTTGCCCGAGCCCAGCGCCCAGTCCCTCCGGCTCCTCTTCCTCTTTATCTTCGTGATGGGGGTGACCCCTTCCCCGGCTCTAACAGCCGGCTGCCCCGACAGATGCGTGTGCGACGACCAGCTGGTGGTCCAGTGCGCCGGGCAGGAGCTCACCATGTTCCCCAATGACCTGCCCCTGGCTACACGGCAGCTCATCATCTCCAACAACCGCATTGGGGAACTTCCGGCGCTTCAGCTCAACTACCTGTCCGATCTGGTCTATCTGGACTGCAGCAACAACTCTCTGACCGAGATCTCCGAGTCCACCTTCGGGAATTTGCGGAAACTCGCCTACCTGGACCTGTCGTTCAACACCCTGCTGCAGATCGAGGACCGGACTTTCGGGCCCCTGGCGTCTCTGGTGATGCTTCGGCTGACGGATAACCCGAGTCTGGGGGAGATCCACCCGGATGCCTTCTCGGAGAACATGGCTCTGCAGGTGTTGGATGTGAGCCGGAACAACCTGACGGCCCTCAACATCAGCAGCCTGATCGCCCTGCCTTCTCTCCGGTCGTTGGGGCTCAGCGGCAACCCCTGGAGCTGCGACTGTGACACGGAAGACCTCTGCCTCTGGGTGCAGATCGAGGGCTTTAAGTTCCAAGGTGAGGATGGAAAGAGTCTGAAAGAAGTCAGTACATAGTTGTCAATCTCTAAACATACACACATAACATTCACAGTGATCTAAACTGTAAAAAAAACAATATCATATGCGAGCGAAACATATCCTGCCGACATCGATCCTTTACCAAAATGTGGCCTGTAAGCCCAATGCCACGTCACTGTTCAGGTGGCAGCAGTCTGATCTCTAGCAGGTGGTCTCTTGTTAGTTTGGATCTGGAAGAGGGATCCTCATTCTGGCCAGAAAACAAACTGTTTCTCTGCTAAGAATACGAGTCAAAGACACTCCAAGGTCTCATCATTTGTTATTGTCACATCAGCTCATTTAGATAATTTGATTGTGGGCGCCTGGTCAATTTAGTCCCTGATGGTGGGCCACTTAATTCACTCTTTATCTCCCTTTGTTCTGTGGATGTGTACGCACACACAGACACACACACACACACACACACACACACACACACACACACACACACACACATGCAAACACACTCCAGAGCTAATGGTTTGACCTCAGAGTCAGAGCAATCTGAAGACTTCGTTGCAATCCCTTCAAACTGCCCTTCACATCTTAGTAATGTCTCAAGTTTACTCCAACAAATCAGCGGACTTGTGTTACGCTTACTTGGAAAGCAACAGCCACCTACGTTATCTGTCCATCCTTACACAGCGGCGGATTGAATTAGAGTGACCCAAGAAATCACATCAGCAGGTGAGCCCGGTCATGTCTTTGAAACAATGTGGCCTTGCTTATTGTAGCGGTCAGAACATCCTATAGTGATCTTACTGTAATGCATTGCCTTGTTTTCTGGTCCTGGAGGCAGAGATAATGCTGAAGATAGATAGATTTTTATTGATCCCAAAAAAATGGGAAATTCCAGCAAAAGGATGATTGTGTCATTTTGTACCAGTTTTCTTCTTTCTGGCTAGCCTCTCCTATCTGCACACACACACACACACACACACACACACACACACACACACACACACACCATTGAGCATAGAGGCAGTCAGGGTGACTGATAGTTGTTCTGGCATGTGGTCCCACCGCCGTATGCTTTGGCCCTTCAGTCCTGGTGGTTATTGATGGTGCTCAAAAAAAGCTGGACTGCCATGCTCCTATTAAGGACAGCATGTACATGTTTAGTTTGTGTGTGTGTGTGTGTGTGTGTGTGTGTGTGTATGTGTGTGCGCGCAAGTGACTCACTCCTGTTAAGTGTGTGTGTGAGTCAGTGTGTGATGCAGGTCAGGGGAGACCCTGAGGCCGGGGTCTGTGGGAAGAGACAAGGAGCTTGAGAGGAAGGCCACTTGAAGACAGCAGCTCGCTGAAGTTGTTATCCACCATCACTTTCACACCGAGTGAAGCACGCTCAAGAACTGGCACTCACACACACTTACTGTGCACACTCTGCTCTGCTATTCATCCCACCAAAAGCCCAGTCCTTACACAAACACATTTCTGCAAAAACAAATCTGAACAAATATTCTGACAGAAGGGCTTTTGAATTGTAAGTGACACAACACACCCACAGCTGAGCTATTGTTTGCCTTGTCCTGGTTTGAATCCCAGCTAGTATAACTATGAAATCCCAGCTGGCTTTACCATCACAATATCTTTTAAAAGTTATAAATGTGACCAGAGGAGTTTGGACTGTAATCTGTCAGGAATGCACATCACTGTAACACACACACCGTCTTTCAGACTTACAAATCACGTATCGATATGGCACTCATAAACAACTCCAATTACCAGTTTAACAGAGTAAATGGGGTAAAGTGAGCGTGTGTGTGTGTGTGTGTGTGTGTGTGTGTGTGTGTGTATTTGTGTTTGTAGTGAGAGAGAGAACATGCAGTGTGTTCCTGTGGTCATGAATGCCCTCCAATCTGACTGCAGGGCTGTGAGTCTACTGTACAGAGATTCCAGCTGTCGTTAGCTATCAGTTTGAAAATGAATCAGGTGCATGCAAGTGTGTGTGTGTGTGTGTGTGTGTTTTTGCAATGTCTTTACACAGTAACTCATTCACGACCCATTAATATTGCTGGTGATTGTCTATGTTTTAATAAGCACATTGCTTACTTCTGGAAAAAAAATCTACTGATTTGTTTGAGTTCCAGTTTGAATGTCGTTACATTTCCGTGTGTTTGCTGGTGCTTAGGATCACTCCGTTTCTCTTTGTCTGGCGTGTGAGAAAGGTTGACATGGCTTGACTCAGGCAGCCTTCAAAGTCAAAGTGTGGTTTCAGTAAAGCAGCGAGGTTAGCAGGTGCATTTAAGTTGTGTCTGTTCAAAAGAAATAAAGACAACAAAAAGAAAGAAAGAAAGAAAGTGAGAAAGCAATAGAAAGACAGAGTGAACATGAGAAAGTGCAGAAACATCAAAGACAGAATATTTTAAATGGCATTCAGTAAGTTCTGTCTGAGCTGGTGGAGGTCAGTGCTTCTCGGTGCACTGGTTGGATATTTTTTTTATTCCTAGACTGTCCCAAATGGATCTTCAAGTTCAATATGTTAGTAAGAAATGTCATTGTGAAACAGTAAAGTTATAAAAAGATTGTTATGTCCCCTGACTTTACTCTGGCCTCTTTCTGGAAGAGCGCTTCCTCTCCGTGTGTTTTAGGTCGGCATTTATAAGCTGTTGGTTCATTGATGTTTTGGTCAACCTTTTATGTTACTCCCTGAGTTCCCCTAGACATAAACTAAAGGTCGTAACAAAGACAATGAAAATTAAATGTCCCATATTGTAAAAAGCCGTCAGGCTGCAACTTTATTAGTTCTCTCACCAGTCTCACAGCGCTGTTTTCTGCCTCAGCAGCAGGCAGCTGTTGTCAGGGGAAACACTCTTAAAATCCACGGAACACTACCGTCTCAGCACCTAAATAGCAGACAGAAGCACAGTTAGACACTAGCAGGTGAACATAGTGGAACATTTAGCAGCTAAAGAGCCAGATAATGCCCTCAGGAGTTGTTGGAGAACAAAAACAGAGCTAAAAGAGAGTGAATATTATACTTGCATTTGCCAGGTGGCCAGAAACATGACTCCAAATGAATGATAACGTTGCTTAGTGCCTGCTGGACACTTTGTATCATATGCAATAGTTGTATGCAATAGCTAACATGTTACATATCAAATTTACAAGGCCATAATATGTCAAACGTGGGAGATTTGTAGCTTGTTTGCGTTGAGTTCTGCACCCAAATGGCAACAGTAATAACAATAATGCAGCTTTACTTATTAAAGGAATGAATAAAAAGGAAAATTATATATTTTTAATATTTGTCAGTACTGGTTGTCTGTGTTTTGGCACATCTTGTCAAGATTTGACCAAATCCCTCAACATATGAAATAATTTTGCTTTTTAGCATGTTGCAGTTTGTTCAGATGCAGATGATTTGGCTTCTTTAGATTTTGGTCAATTGTCTCATGTCGTTTTGAATACTCTCATGTGACGGACTGGCCATCTGGAATTTGGGCAAATGCTGAAAAATTACTAAAAAAACTACTGAAAAATTGTCTTTGGTTAATTTTGATAAGTTATTTTATGCATGCAGCCACAAATATTCAAGATTGTACTGCGGCAAAGTGCGTGGAAAGATACACTCAGAAGGCAGAATTACTAATTTCCAAGCTAGGTTATTGATAAAAATAGGGCTGGTGTGTTGCAAATGCCAGGGTTGTTTTTTGATCCCAGTCCATCACTGCATGTGAATGATTCTAATTGTCAGCGCTCCTTGTGGATAAATTGCTACTGGTTGGCATTCAGCCTCATATGCCATGTTTAAGATTATTTTTTTGGGCATTTTTGGCCTTTATTTTGACAGGACAGCTGAAGACATGAAAGGGGAGAGAGAGGGGGAATGACATGCAGCAAAGGGCTGAAGGTCGGGAGTTGAATCCCGGTCCGCTGCGTCGAGGAGTAAACCTCTATATATGGGCGCCCGCGCTACCAACTGAGCTATCCGGGCGCCCCATGTGCCATGTTTAATGTGATGATGGTATTTTAGAGTTAAAGTTTAACATTATTTTCTCTACTCCGTATCTGTCCTCCAAACACTCTGACCTTTCGGCACTGAACACCTTATTATTCGCTATCATCAATTCTCCTTACTCAGGGAATATATCTACATTTCCTCTCTTGTCATAATAAAATTTCAGCCTGTCGAACGACCCACCGTACTGACTGTAGGTCGATTTTGACAAGGGCCTCAGCTAAATACACAGAATGTAAGTGGCTTCTCCTGGGCTGGCAGAGTTGGTGGTGTTATGGCTCCAGTGTTTGAGGAAAGTAGTTTCTGGCTGCTCGTCGGTGCCCTGGACAGCTCACAAACCCGAGGCAAAGAGCCAAGGAGAGGGCCACGCACGGGGCAAGAGTTAAATATTCATACAAAGAGCGAGAGAAACAGAGGTCCACGGCTTCAGAGGCAGGAAGAATGAGAGGTTATTGCACCAATCGAACTTGATTTATCCTTAATGAAAGTGAATCTTAGATCATTTGAGAGATGAGATGAGACGAGGGACCGACTGACATGGCGTGACAAAAAGAATAGAGGACAAAAAGATGAGATAAGACAGAAAGGGCTGGAGAATTGGACAAACAGATTAAGATGGACTTTGCAACAGAGAGATACAGAGTGGGAGAAGATAAAAAAAAGGCAGAGTACAAAGGAGTTACCAATCGTCTGTGCCCCAGATCTGTCACACAAATCCATTAAAACACTCCTTATGACAATGTGGCATTGATTCAATTTAATACAGGTAGACGATGCATTATTTATCAGCTGGAGCGATTCAGACCCATCTGGTGCGCAGGAGCATATCAAATTCAACTGGCCCACTTGTGTAGCGTTGCCTGTATATGTTTTTATGTCTCTGTGCATTTCGTGGTGTAAGCTTAAAAAAACGACGAAAGATTGATGTGATGTTTGTGTGGGCGTGTTTGTGATGTGATCACCTGAGGCACAGAGGAGAGTTAGCTCAGGTGTGTGTGTGTGTGTGTGTGTGTGTGTGTGTGTGTGTGTTTGCGTCCAACCATTATGCGAGCGAGAATAAAATTGGAAAAGAGAGTGTGAAGATGACAGAGCAAAACGGAAGAGAGAAATGGAAGGACGTAGAAAAAGAAGAGGGAAATGGAGTGATAAAGGCTGCTGATAAACATGCCCGAGTGGGAATGAAAAGTGGGAGGTGATAAAGAGAGGAAGACTGATAAGGAGAGTGATAGAGGGAAGAGGAGAGAGAGAGAGAGAGAGAGAGAGAGAGCTGTTGCTATCTGACCTTCACTCTCTCTCTGCACTCATCCTCCGCCAGAGGAAGATGGGATCATTTGGAGAAATGATGGAAAGGAGGATGGTGGTAATCTGACTAATGCCATATTTGAGAGGAGCAGAATCAGAAGGCGTGTGTTATACAGCCCTAGTGGATGTGACGGAGAAAAGGTCAGCTATTCTTAGTCTTAGCCAAACCCTGTATGATGCGTTTAGCTGGCTAAACGGCGAGGTACTTGAGCTTCGCTGTTAGAGGAGGGGCCTAAAAAGTCTTACATCACAGGCTTCCAGTAAAAGCAGTCGTCTTTAGAATGTGGTTGAGTTTATAAGATGTCCATTTCATACAGTATAACCATTGTTTCAACAATTCATTGTAATGTCTATATTTCTTAAGTAAATATTGAGTGCGTAGAAAAAGCAGATCCTGTGAAAGAGAAGGTTGAGTTCCGCACGCTGCGGCACTGAGTATATTACTCAATTCTCAAACACAATAACCACATCAGCTATTATAACAAAATATCCTTAAAATAAGACAATCAATATAGATGAAAACCCATAGAATACAAATGCAAATAGTAAAAAAAAGAAATAGAAATATATTTTTTTTGGAAAGGTAAGATAGGCAAAGCAAAATACAGGGAGACAGATCATCGTATAACAAGTCTCATATCCAAACTAAACTAAACTTGAACCTTGAAGAAAAAGTAGTTAGATCTCTGGCCCCCGCAGTCTACTTGTCAAAGTGGGCTTGGGCAAGATACTGAGCCCCTAATTGCTCCTGATGTCTGTGTGTATGTGTGTGTGCATGTGAATGTTCATTGCTCCTGATGAGCAAGGTGGCTGCCATACAAGGTGCCACCTTGTATGGCAGCCTCTGCCACTTGTGTGTGTATGTGTTTGTGACTGGGTGAATGCCGGCTTGTGTTGTAAAGTGCTTTCAGTGGTCACTTAGACTAGAAAAGCACTATACACTGTAAATGCAGTCCATTTACCATTTAACTCACATTCAGATGCTTGGTCAGGACCTCTTTCCTTCACTTTTTAACACACTGAGTACCCCTTAGCGCAGGCTAGTCCGGGTTAATGTTGGAAATTTACACAAAAAAGATTAGGAAGAGATCGTAATTTGGGTTAGAAAAAAAAAACTACGTTTGTTATGTAACTTAAGTTATGTACGTAAGTTAAAATAGGTCAACGTTGACCACACAGGACATGAACAGCGGTCTCCTGGGTAAAAGACCTGAGTGTGTTTGACCCATACATACATCACCCCGACCTCCTCCACATGCTGACTTTTTTTCGCTCTTTATAAACCGAATCACGTGACGTCCCGCTAACACAACAATCACTTCGGGGACAACTGGCCGTTGATTTGAGTTGCGGAGATATGTGAAATCGGCAAACCTGTTTTTTTCTGTTGTCATTTTCAGCCGTAAGTGTAACGTTTAAAGATATAGAGTTAAACACGGAGGTCCGACCTATATTTTATGTACTGTGTTGCTTCGCTAGCGTCTTTGATAAACCAAATTACGAAAAGAGTTACGCTAGTAACGTCTCACCGCCGGTCTGACAGCTAGCTTTGGGTGGTGTCATTTTCTTTAGATGTTGGCCCAACAGGTAAATTAGTTATGTTGGTAAAAGTGGTGACATATGAAAGCATTAAACATGTTTTAGATAAAATGAGATGAGAATATATCCAGTTGTTCTTCACCTGTTCGCTCAGTGTCTTTAAAATGTATGTTGAACGACATGTTTCCTCGGAACGGTGTGAAACGGTGTGCAACGTGCTTTGAGATATGTTTTCTTTCATCTGGTGGGTGTGTCTCTCTCGTTTATTTGCCATGTCACAGGTGATACCCAATCAGCAGAGACGTGGATGTAAACTCGTGGTAATAAAAAGGCAGAGCGCTTGCGCACAACAGGGTGTTCAATGTACCCACTTTTCAGTTTAAAAAAATGTGTTGCTACGTTTTGCGGGGGCTGAATGTGGCCCCGAATTTATTGTAAACAAACATTGTGATTGGGTCTATACTACGTCACCTGACTTCCTCCTCAGAGGATGCCCTGCCCGTGCAAAACGGATTTTAAAGGGGTACCCAGTGCGTTAAAGAAGAGAGGCCAAGAGGTCCTGACCAAGTGGCCGTGAGAATGGGTTGTAGAAATACACCATTCTCGTGAATCTACCAAGAACGTGCACTTACATGTATTTGATTGGCCAATGCAGTTCCTTGCCGTAATGCGGGGGCAGAAGTTGAGCCTGGTTCAACTTTTTTGCTGTTAATGAATTGTTTTGCCGAAGCTATGTGTGTTGGGATCCAAGCTGCGTCGCTGGACTGGCTCCATTCAAATAAATGAGAGGGCTGCGTTTTTCACGCAGACCTAACAGTTGTAACCTCGACTTCCAGACGTCTTCTGACCTGCAAAACAACAAATCTGTACTTACTGGGCTCTCTTGGCAGCAAGCATAAGTTCATAAATGCCCATTATGATCACGTGTATTCATAAATAATACCCCAGATCCTATTTTAAGTAGCCAGCTTCCACAGGAAGGTCAGGGGTCTAGGTCAGCTGCAGAGCGCCTGCACAGTAGCGGTGCTTGACCTCCTTCTGTGTCTATAGCCTCCTCCTCCTCCCCCGCTACATGAGACCACAACCATACTGATTACCATATGCATTGGCATAATTAATCTGCTTATAAATAACTCTGTTCCCAGCTCACAGGACGGGCTCTTTGCCTCCCAGGTTAATACCTCACCACTCTGATCATCATCATCATCATCAGTGTTTAATGTGAACATACTGTGTAGCCTTCATGCATGCACGTGCATGAAACGCATAAATTCAACCAGTTTTTTTCACTACTGCGTAGACTGCAGGCATCTACGGATGCGTTTGCATTCACACTGTAGTCCGGAAAGCCTGAGAAATGATTGTTATTCCGCTACTCGTTGCTCTTTAATGTGTCGAGCGGCAGAGTCGGAGGAAAACAGAGTGAAGTTCATAAAAGAGTCATGGGATGTTTGTCAGCAGCGTCTCGCCCCTACACAATAGCCCCTCCTCCAGGGAGGTGATGAGCCTGCTCTCTGTCAGTGTGTCAGTGCTGAGCTTGGAAACCATCCAGCTGAAGATTTGACACGGAGACCGTATCACACCGCTGCGGTGGCAGCGACTCATAGAGTAACTCATACATGCACACACAAATGTATGCACACACACATAAACACCCACACTTTTGCTCAATGGATTGCGTACTGTGTGTTTTCTCTTTGAGTAGAAAAAACGTTAAGGTCCCCATTCACATTTCTTTGAAAGCTCTGCTTGTGTATAGTGTTTGAGGGCTTGTAACCTCCGAAATTGGTTCCCCTGTATCTGAGAGTGTGTATATTCCTCTGATTACTGCAGTTTATTTCCTTGAGAACTATTTTTGTCCTTATAGCCCCTTGCCTGTGGTGTGTTACAGTGCTGCAGAGCTTTGTGTCCGGTCAGTGGCAAGACCCACATCGTGTCACACTGACACCCCTGACCACCACCCTGGTAATATTACCATAACACAGTGACATCATGCACAGCAAGAACACGATGGGTCTCCGTACGGTGAGGACAGATAAACGACCACCATGCTCTGCGTCCTGTCCTGCTGTGGGAGGACCAGAAAACAGTGACATCCTGTCCAACTCCAGTCTGACAGCAACTAAGAGAAGAAATATGTTGCCAAAGATTAATGTTGTAGAGCAGACTGTCTCATCATAAGAGGGGAGAGTGGACGCCAACTTGTATCCATCTTCTGCTGCAGCATTTTCCAGCCAGCGCCTGTTTAAGGTGGACGAATATGGAAACTGCAGTGCAGCATGCATGGAGAAAAGTGTGAATTCTTCAAGGCTGCAGCGCTGTCCTGAAACTGCTGGAATTACACTGTACAATTTAAGATACACTGCGGCAACAAAGAGGACACACACACTTCTATCTCTGCCTTCCACCCGCTCTCTGAGTTTCTTACTCTAATACATGCATACACACTCTCTAACCTGAACACGTCCTTTAGTTTAGTTCCTGAGGCCCTCGTCTCCTTCTAATTTGGTATCTACAGAGTGATATTATTAGTGCTGCACATGCAGAGACTTAAAGGACGTTTATGAGTGTTTTAATTCTCTGTAGACATACTGAATAGGATAAGGGCCAAGGCAAGTTGAAATAAGGGTACTTTTTTTCCTCAAGTTGGCAAGCAGCACTGGCACAGACACTGTCCAAACTCTCATTCAAGAAGTTTGGGCTCTTTTAAAAACATTTTAAAGATAGATTTTCAAAATGGCATTCTTTTAAATCGAATAACATCTTTGAATAAGTGCCTCATAAGCAGCCACACAAAAACACATATTAGAGGAAGCTTTTCCAGTCCTGTTAGCTGAAACACAGAAAACTGGACTTCTGGTCATTAAAGGGGCTGTACTTGAAATACTAAAAGAAAAAACAGCGGGCCACATGGCTCTCATAGACCGTTCCCCAATATGTGAAATACCTATGTTTTTTCACGGCCACATGCATGCGGCACAGCAATTATGTTATATTATTTTATATTATATTATATTATTAACAGTGGAGCTCAGATTACAACTCACACACAGGGGAGTGTGACTCAAGATGCCATTACTCCACTATATCTTTACATATAGCAAATATTGGTTTGCTGCTCTAATTATTTTCTGAATGCCGAGTACAGCCCCTTTAACTACAGGAATTTTGAATTCTTAAATATTAGACCTTATGTTACAATGCAGGAGTGTTATTATAAATAAAAGTGCTAAGGCCTACATTATTGAAGACAAGATTTAGAGAAAGAAATCAGGGCAGAGAAAAACACTGAAAATGGCTTTTTGCCAGAATGGTGTCTGAGTGGTTTCCCAGCCTGAATAATGAGATGAGTTAGAAAACACTGAGTGACAGAGAAACAGACGATGAAGACTGAACGGAGATTGAATCATCCCGCCTGCCACTTTTCCCTGTGTTCTTCAGTGATGCTCAAATTATTTTCTCTTATCTCTGATCGGGAATTCTCTCTAAAAATGCAGCCGCAAATGTTTGGTGGGAAAGGGGAAAATATATTTGCGATGTGCAATTCAGAGGTCTTTTTCTCCCTTGCGTTTGGTAATTATTATTACTTATACAGTATATTATCTGCCAATACTTGGTTGTAATCTGACATTTGTGTTTGCACACATAATACGTGTTGTTTTGCCTTGTTGTATATCTTTCTGTTTTTCTGTTATGTCTTGTTTTGTGCTAAGTTATGTGTTGTACTTTGTTGTTTTCTGTCTCTGTGACGCTTTATGCTAAGTTTTGTTTTGCTTGTGTTGTTTTTTTGTTTTTTTGTATTTTAAAAAGCCTTTTTTAACATCGAAGGCAGGGGACTACAGATGAAAAATAGCCTTTTGGCTAATTCTGGCTTTTTTAACCCATGGGAAATCATGTGTTTTATTAATTTACGCTGTCCCCTTCCATAAATAAACTAAACTCAAACTCAATACAGCTGCAGAGTTGAAACACTTGAACTGCACTTGGTGCAGCCTAAGTGTACAGTAATAATACAGGGAAGAGAGACTAGGTAACTTTTGAAGAGATAACACAATCACCCTCTGACAAATAATAAGTTGAATTCATTAGTAGTAAAACACACCTTTTCTCAATCCAAAACACTGGTTCAACTGCTCCAGACACTTGGTCTGGTATGACCATTAGCGTATGGTGGCTAATGTTAGCTAATGTTAGCAAACTGAGTCAGTTCGCTGACTTTATGACTCTTTTTTTCCACTTGTGCTACTGTTACAATATCTTATTCCGACAACACACGAATGCAGCATAAGGTTTGCTTTAAGAAGATGTCTGAGTCACTGACTCCTCTTACTGAAATGGCTTCCTATATTCATGTCATATAAAATGTTTTAATGCAGTTTCTAACCAACATCATCCCTGTTGGACAAAGTGCTGCAAAATGTCCCTGAGATAAAGGCGAAGTGAAAAGTGAGTATTGAGAAATTAATCTGGCTTAATATAGGTGATGCACATCAATAACATATTGGCTTAATAGGACTTAATACTAATCAAGAAGATCAGTTTGGGATATCTCAAACTGTGAGTGAAGGCCCAAAAAGGATCTTTCAGAGAAATGTTCTCAAGGACAACAATGACAAGAGGATCCTTTGGGTGAGAGACAGGTTTTACCTAGGCTTAAAAATAGTTTATAACTTCAACTACACCTGACCAATTCTGGTTGAAAGTTGTTTTAGAGATTTGTCCTGGCTTTTATTACGCTTTTCTTTGAGACGAGACCAGACAGCAGTAACACACAGCCAAGCACTGTGTACAAAGTCTGAATTGTTGCAAGGTGCAGGAAACAGTGGCTGAGGAGGGACAGACGAGAACCAAACACCCTGAGGGGCCTGTTTGCTGCGGTGTGTTTGTACAGTCACTGATTGTAACTCACTGCTCCAGCATCCAGCTATATTGTAAGAGGTAATTGACAGCACACACACATAAAATCCACACACCTGTCCTGAGGCAAGCTTGGCAGGGTAATGAGACACAGCAGATCAGCTATGGCCAGCCCAGACCGTCACAGACGGTGACAGATAGTGACCAAGGGACGGAATTGATGGGCCTCAGAGACAGGGGAAGAAAAAGAGAAAAATAAATGGAGCTGTGAGAGAAATGTAAAGAGAGAGGCATAATGAAGCTCATTGCAATTGTTATTTTCCAAGATATAAGGACACATGAAGAAACCGAACACAACAACGTACTTAGCATCTGATACAAATAAAATAAGACAAAACGTACAAAAAAAACAACATAAAGACAACAAAACTGTGGCAGCACATGTTCTCTTCCAATGGTGGAGAACAATCCTTTAAGCGTCAATAAAGCCGCTAATGCAAGTCCAATTTCTTATTTGGAAACACAGCTGGGGAGATTGTGCCAGTGATTCATGCAACCACTCTCCAATACTTTTGATTACTCGTTTCCAAAAAGGAGAAACAAAAGAGACACATTAAACAGAGGAAAGTAACTTGCTTAATTTTTACACTATCACCCACGACTCCCATTTTGGAAGCTTAACTGCTTTATGATAATAGGCTACCTGTGTATAATTTTGCAGTTTGTTGATTTGATTGACCACCACCACATTTTTTTTACATTTTCACAGAGTATTTACCATCATTTCAGATAGAATAACATTTTGTTCAGCTTTTCACTCAAAGACGTGTGCTGACAGTAAGTGGAGACCAGGAGAGGGAGAATGGAAAGTGACAGTTTGGGGAAGCCTCTGAAATCTGCATGTCCTTCCTCCTACTGAGTTAAAAAGATAGTGTGTCTGCTGAGTGTGTTACATAGTGAATAACTGTACAGTAATCTTAGCACATCACTAGTCACCATAACAACTTGCATAATTTTCCCTGCTTAGTCAATAGCCTAATACCACCTGCTATTTTCTGCCTAGAAAGGCAAAGCTGTCAAATAAACACACAAACACATGCATACACACACTTAAACAGCCACCTGGTCCACTTGCTGTAATTCTGTCGACAGTGTGCATAATCCTGACCTGTTGTAACTTCTCAGGCATTCTCGCATTGCCAGACCTTCCTCCACAGCGCTGCGGAGGAGGGTCTGGCTAGTCCACACAGAATTCTGGGATGGGAGAAAAACGTTGACTCTGGTTTATTGGCATTTCTTTAAACCAGTCACAATCGTCTTTGTTTTGGTTGAACGTGTGTACGCTCAAAGGTTGTTTTAATCGTGCAACAGAAAACTCAGATTGGACAGATAGTCTAGCTAGCTGTCTGGATTTACCCTGCAGAGATCTGAGGAGCAGTTAACCATAATCATAAATCGACCAGAGTTTAAAATTACAACACAAAGAAAGCGGAAGGTAACGGACATCCGGCCGAAAAGAGTGACATCCGGCGGAATTTCCGGCATCACCAGATCAATCCCAGAAATGGAACGTCGTGGATATGGA
>NC_050183.1:36595625-36633125 GCF_008315115.2 Sander lucioperca
TGGCCTTCAAAGTGAAGGCAACTGGATGCCAGCCAGTATGGCTTTGTGCAGGGCACCACAGGGGTGTGAACATGTGTGTAAATGCATATGTCTACTACAAATTCCCTCCTCTGCCTCCTGTGGTGTAACATCCACAGAATAAGCTGAAAGTCAAACAGCACCTATGCCTGGTTTTGCATCTATTGCTTGTGAAAAAGAGGGCCTCATCTAAACAGAACAGAGTGTTTTAAAAAGCTGTGAAAATACATGCAAAATCATATTACAGCCGCAGCCACCGACTCCCAGCATCCAAATCTGATTTAGTTGTGAGAAAGGCTTGATTCCTTCCTGCGTGCCTCCCAGTAAAACCCCCTCACCTTTCTCACCGAGGATCAGGCTGGGTTCGTGTGTGTCGGGAAGGCTGTATTTGTGTGCATTTTCGCTCATATACTGTGAATTTGTGTATGAGAACAGCTATTGTCTGCCAGTGCTCCAGCAGGGCCTTCAAAGTGAATTATTCATGCAAGATTTGAATACATGCAAATGGTTCACTCCCCTCTCCTGGCACAGATCCAGGTTACCTATGGCAACGGCGCCTTCAAGAAGCATCTTTCCAAGCCCCCCTTCCTCCTGCTTCTCTCAGGCACCCGCCCTCCGACCATGTTATCCACCCAGTGGTATTGTTTCGATTGTTGCAATACCAGGCTGGGTGGCTGCACACTGTGGGGTGGCAGGATATCCCATAATTCACAGTCAAGGTCATATAGACAGGAAAGGATGAGAGATGGAGAGATGGAGAGATGGAGAGATGGAGGGATGGAGGGATGGAGGGATGGACAGATGGAAGGAAGGCAGAGTCCCTCCATCCAGCTGCTCAGATGTGAAGTTCAGGAGCCGACACTCAGCAGCTGGTGAAGAAAGCGGAGCGGTTTCAGGTGGTGAATGATGCGACGGAGCGGGCATCACACTCACCTAGTATTCAGATTCAGTCACGGCTCATGCGCACTAACCAGTGCAGCAAAACAGGACGAGCACAGAAAAGAATACTACCTTTCAAATCACCATACCATTACTCAAATATCTTATTTTAATAAACAGTAGCCAAGATGTCACTAAAGAATAGTATTATTTAATAGCATTGTGCGGTATTAAGTCATGTTTCAATCAAAAATAAACTCATTTTGATATTAGAATTTTGTTTGATGTGTGTGGCAACCTCAGTCTTGTTTAATAGTTTTGAAGGAAGTGTCAGAAATGCTATTTAGTCCTGATTGTATGTGTGATTAAAATGTTCAATAAATGTGTTGCTGAAAATCATTTTTGTTTTTCCATGTTTATCTATTATTATAATTGCTACCCATTTCTGGGTGTTTTTTTTTGACTGTGTGAATAGTTTTTTTAATGACTTGCTTTTTAATAGAGTCCATATAAATAATACAAAAATACAAATAATATTCAAAAATGGGGCAGGAGTTCTATTTTCTTAATCATGTCAATTATTATAATTCCCTTTCAATTTCACTATCGACCCAATTGACATCAAACATCTGTGTATAAAAATAAATGAAAAAAAAAACACAAGACAGAAACAAAAAAATTTCAACATTTTAGTGTGTAATTAGCCTTAACAGTATTTCGTATTACGAATTCACAAATTTTGTTTTACTTACATTTTGCTTTGTAAACTTGCAACATTGGTTACTCAATTAAGAGGTTTCCACAGAATGTTTGAATGAAATAAAACACAGAAGAGTAAAATAACAATAAGATCTCAGTCTCAGTGAACAGAGGGCAGGTCAAGTTCAGGCCATGAAGTGATCGGAGCCTAACTAACCTCCACGATGGGCCAGGATGCATGGAGAAGAGCAGCCACTCAATGCTGCCATCTACTGACACACACACACACACACACACACTCTCACACACACACACACACACACACACACACACACACACACACACACACACACACACTCACACACACACACACACACACACTCACACAGGTCAGATGTGATTAATATAACTGATACAGTAGCCTACTGTATAAATGCTATCATTTTACATTATTATATACGAGATATTGGATATAATAATTGATTCATATTTCAAGACCAACTAAAACTTCAGTCTTTGAGGGATATAAAGGCTAAACACCGAAACAATGCCTCCTAGATACAGCGGAAATGTAATGAAGACCACGTTATTATATGAAAGTGAGAAAATAAAAATAAAAAAATGAAAGATCTTTGTGCAGTCAGTAGAAACCTTTTGTAACCATTCCTATTCCAATTTACAATTTAAGACGGGTCTTTAATGTCGCTGGTGGTGTGATTGGCTTTGCTTATGGCCCCCTCAAGTGGACAAAAGGACTCACTGCTCATGGTTGTGGATGGACACTTTATTGAAGAGTCAGTTTAACTTGTAACTGTAAACGTACATCTTTGCAAATACTGCTTCTTTGAAATGTACATTAGCAGTGAAAGTATAATTACTTCTTAATCACATGAAACTTATGACTGAGTTTAGTGCTTTGGCATATTTCGATTTTTCAGGCAAACAATGCCTTACCCTCAGTGCTGGATGGACAATGAAAACTGTGCAGTCCAGCTGACATGATCACCCTCCTACAATCATTCGCTCCATCAATCTCAATTCATCATAACACCATCATAACATTGAAAATGAAAACAAAACATATTGCATAATCACCATGTCATTACAATTCATACCCCTATATGATCACGCTATTTGAAATGATTAAAAAAAAAACAGACAAAAAAACTATGAGATTGAAATAAAAATAAAATTTCCCTCCAAACTAAAAGCAATAAAACCAGTTATCTCAGTAAAGAGTACAATATTAGTTTGAAAGAACATTGTAGGTTTAATAAAGTGCAAGCATGAGCTTATTAACACAACGCAAAATGCTCCTTATTATCCATGAAAAACAAAACTTTTCTTTATCCACAGTCCCTCTGGTAATCACTTTAGCCACCCCCATGGCAAAGTGATTTCAAAACAAAGTTGTGATTGTGTGAATGATTTAAAGACACTTTTTTATTATGTCTCCTCACCCTCTCTGTCAGTGAATTCTGACTGTGCATTAACCAAAGTGTGAGAAACTGTGTTTCTTTGTGCATAACAGATCTCCTGTCCACTCATCCCCTCCTCTGACATCCTGTCTGAAGGGAACAGGAGTGTGCAGCAGGATGGCTCTGCACCGACTGAGTGCAGAGACTTATTATTGCCATGTGACAGAGGTGACCATCTCCCTCACGTCAGTCTGTGCTTCTTTGTTGTCCTTCTGTCGCTCCCAAATGATTCAGTGAGCGGAGTAGCCTATCTGATGCAATTTGAGAAGAAGGCTGTGCGTGATGTCAAATGTGGTGAGGCTCATCCCCACAGCAATGGGCCCTTTAATCCAGTTCATGCTCAGGCCTTTGTATAGTCCCCGTACGACTCCCTCCTGTGTTATAATCTCACGCATAGTCCCCAGAATTGTGCTGTACGATGAGCCGGTGACGCCGGCTGTCTGCATGCGCCGACGTACCACGTCCAGGGGATATGAGGCAGATTGTCCGATCAGGCCTGCGCAGGCACCAAAAGCCAAGCGCTCATGGGGGTACGGCTGGGGTCGCTTCGTTTGTTCTAGAGTGGAGAGAAAAACACAAAAAAAGAAAAAGAGTTCAACATCTGAACGACACATTTTTACTTAGTTAAGTATAAAAAATGTCACTTTAGCCAATAAGCCAATAAGCATTCAGCCTGCTTCTACCAAGATCTAATAATGCTGCTGATTGGCCGTCTAATGTCACACGTTGTAGAGGCAGGCAGGAAAAACTCTACGTTACGCACAGAGACGGGGCTCACGTGGTAGGAACTAAAAAATAAATAAAAAGATTTTTTGCCGTAACGTGAAATGTTGTAATTTCTTTTTGTTAAAATGGATATTATAAAATTGGTATTGAAAAAAGTATCGTTCAGGAACCCATATTGAAGTCACGGTATTGGTATTGGTATCAGTACCAGTAACGAAAATGTTTGAATGATACCCAGCCCTACTAAATGTAGGCAATTAATAGAAAAGAATAGCGATCAGTACCTGTGTGTAGCTTCTTGAGGGTCTCATATGTGAAGAATGTGATCCCTGCATATGGGATGACACCCATGATAGTGGGAGTGAAGCCTCTGTAAAGGGTCCGGATACCCTCCTCTTGGGAGATCCGCACAAAGACGTGCATAATGTTGCTGTACCTGTCCCAAGAAAAAGCATCGGTCAAGACATTGTTTAACAAACTGTACCATTTACCATTATGAGTGGTATTGTATGACATTTAGTAACATTCATGCAGCGCAATGGTCCATTTTATTGTACTGGCAAGACGACAGGGAACCCCCTCGGTACACAGTAGTGGGTGTTATGGGACTGTAAGTGCTTACATTTCTCTGGCTGTGACTGCCATCCTGGCTCGCGCCATGTCCAAAGGGTAGGTAAGCATCGCAGCAGTGGTGCCGGCCAGAGAGCCAGCCAAGAAGCGTGGGAAAGGAGGCAGAGCTCTGACAACAAACAACACAATAATCTGTAGTAAATAATAATAATAATAATAATAATAATAATAATAATAATACAAAAAAATATATTCTTTATGCTGTTAAAAAAAAAAAAAGAAGACTAAGAGCTAACTCCAGCATGCCAACATGCTCACAATGACAATGCTGACATGTTGTTATTCATTCTTATTCTCGCTTTGCCAGACTGGCTAGTCCACACAGCATTCAGGGACGGGAGGAAAATGTGCTCTGGTTTATTGGCATTTCTTTAAACCAATCACAATCGTCTTGGGCGGTGCTAAGCACCGGAGAAAAGCTGCGGTGCCACTGCAAAATAGGCTCGGAAGGAACTTGTTTTGGTGGAACGTGTACGTTTAAAAGTTGTTTTAGTCGTGCGAGAGAAAACTCAGATTGGACAGATAGTCTAGCTAGCTGTCTGGATTTACCCTGCAGAGATCTGAGAAAAGGTTAACCATAGTCCTCATAAATCGACCGGAGTTTAAAATGCCAACACAAGGGAAGCCCAAGGCAACGGACATCCGGCCTAAATGAGTGAAATCCGGCGGATTTCCAGGCTGCAACGAAGCAATCCCGGAAGTGGAACGTCAAGGATATAGACTATTCATTCTGGACCAAAGTGGTGGAGCGACCCATCCAACAACAGACATTGTCATCCCTTTTATCTTCAAATGAATAAATAAATTCATTACTGCTGAAAGACAAATGCTCTACTCACTTGCCCTGGTAGCCGTAGTAGCTCCCCAATAGTTTTTTGTACTGGTCATGTGAGCAGAACTGGAGGGCAGCGTAGGGCATGACCCTCACCATGGTGGCAGAGTTCCCTCTCCACAGACCCAGCAGCCCCTCCTTCATGTACGTGCAGTAGATGAGCCTGAAGGCCTCCTGGGGGTGGGTGGATATGTGGGGTTAGGAGCAGAGATATAGATGCCCTTCATGTTTTCCACATCTAATAATTTAACATGATAATCTTAATATGTTCAAGGTGCACAATCAGATGTAATGTTTAAGACTGAATGTGTAAGAAAGTGTGTGAGCGTGGCTGTGACATAATGACATATAAATTAATACTAGAACAGAGATCTACCAGACACATTCTAGAGCTCCAACTAAGGTTGTTTTTGTTATTGATATATTTGTTTTAAGTCACAAAAATACACAAATATTCAATTAAGAACCTTATAAAATCTGTAACCAAGAGCTGTACCCACCACATGTTTTTCTTTTTAAATCATTTGTACTTCGCACAAATTGTCACAAATCAATTTCCAGCATAAATATATTCTGCCTTTCAACTTTGTCCTGGCTGCCAGTGTAGCTACATATTAAATGAGGTAAATCTAGAATATACCAATGACTGATTTGCTGCTAAGATAGAAACCTGAACTCACCTTAGCTGAGAATCTCTTGGAGGACACTGTGGAACAAAAACAAACACAGTGAACCTCAGGGTTAAACAACACACTCTCCCATGCAGGCTAAACATCTACTAAGAGGATTAGAAATGAGTTAAGAACGGTCAGTGAAAACTTTGGTACAAACAGAAAAACGGTAGCTGCATTATCTGTGGAATGGAATACTTTGAACAGAATTTACAGTAGCCCACTTTCTGCACTAAATTCTATATTTGGAAGGAAATTGAGAGTCATTCTTGCCTTGGAAAATGATCTTGGTCCGATCCAGAGGTGCAATGACTGTTTTGGCTACAGCTCCAGCAAATGCCCCACACAGCAGGGAGTCCAGCACTGTCCATCTGGGCCTCAAGTCCTGTTTGGACACACGGACACGTTCACATTGCATTGCTTTAGAAGACATTTTGTCACATTACACTGACACATACTGACAGCTCAACACTGATCCTTTGAGATAACTGAAGATACTGTATCTTCACAACCTTACACTGGTTACTTTTTAAAGTGTGGACAAAGAAAGTAGTAGTTTAATCATTAATCTCTCATTACGTCACTGTTTGATACTCACATACTGTATATGTAGCACAAATGTCATATGCTTATCAGCACAAACACTATCGTGTTTATCATTCAGCAAAGTTACTGCCAAAAGAACAGAGAAATCTGCACGTGGAGAGCCAGATTGCCTTATTTGTTTAGGCAGAATCACAAGAGGTAACACTAACAAGTGCTCCACTGAAGAAGAGACGTTTGTATGGGTTAATGTGTCCTAGACTGTATAAATACGGAATGTGTGTGTGTGTCGCTGGAAGGGACAGTTGAACCCAATAAACAATCTGACTAACTGATAAGAGGAGCATTTGGCCTGAATAACAAACAACTTCACAACCCAAAACAGAGGAGGAAAAAAAATTGGGATTTCATTCTGTCTGCGGTCAACTGCAACTGCAACTTTGTTAGAAGTTTTCAAATGAAAATGTGCAATTATTTGGTACACTGGATGAATATATCTTAATATTTCAAAACAAGCTGGAGAAAGTCATGAATGACCTATGCTCCACAAAACAGCAAAATGGTTTAAAATAGAAAAAAAGAGATCATATCTTCCAATAATATAAGCTTAAGTTTTATTACAAATTATCTTTTGATAAATATTGTCTTGTTTAGTGACTAACCCTTCCGTGTGATACTACAGTAAACAAATGTCATAGTGCTTATTTAATACTACTTACAGTGTTGCTTTGTAAACTAAGGCCAGCTTGGATTAGCTGGCAACTCCCTGCTAATTCAAGCAATGTACTGGTAGAGGCACGTCCCTTGAAAGTATGTGTAATACCAGGAAGGCTCTACAGTATGTCACAACAACAGCTCCATTACACTGATAGGAGTCACACAGTAGGGTTTGTTTTATGGTTGATCGTAAAGAGATCATACCAATATCGGATAATGGAACAATTTCACAAACGGTGCCTTATATATATATATAAAAAAAAAAAATTAAAAAAAAGGGATTTACCGGTATGTTCTTTTTAAATGCAATGTTAGAATGTACACTGTCTCCATGCAAGATTATTCTAGCATAGATGGTGTTTTTTATTTTATTTTATGTTGACTGAGAATGTAAAAGGCACTGTGCTGTTTAATGTCAGATGTGGTAAAAACCCACAAAAATCTACATTACAAAAAAGACTCCACATCGCCTAAAAGTATAACACTTGAGACTGACAAATAGCTGAGTTAAGCTGACAGGAAATGTTTTTATTACTCTCTTATCCTTGACCTGATTTTGACACAAATATCCAACTGAAGCTTTTGTAAACAAGGTCATAATAATGTAGTCCATATATGTGTCCATATATCCTAGGTGCTCTAATATGTCATAAAAGTGCAATATTTAATCATTTGTACTCACGCAGAACATGTGAATAAGTCATAAGAGAAACGACGCTCACCTTAGCTTGGCTGGAGGGTGGCAGAGCCAGCACGGTGGCCTGGGCCACGGGCAGAGAGCTCTGATGGTTGTTTACACCGTGGGCCATGTGTACCCTTCACAGGTTACCAAGGTACTGTCAGACGCTCAGCCACTCATTCAGGAAAACACACTGAAGAGGAAGATATGTGACAAAATATGTTGGAGCAATTAACACGACACTTTATTTTACACAACAACAACGCGCCCTGTCGCACTGCCTCGAGTAGCTCTGCATTGACGCGAGGACGTGATGACTCGCGCGTACCCTAAACAGCCCCTTGTAAACAGTCCAGGGTGTTGCATTACAAAAGATCCGCTGTTCAACCCACATTGACTCTCCTGCACAGAAACAAATACACCGAAATATTCATCAATCGTCAATCTGGCCCACTTTTCTATGTTTTTCTATGTGACCACACCTCAAATAAATAAACTGCGAACCATTTATTATCACTTCATCAAAGAATGAATAAACAGGCCTATGCATCGTTATTGCTGTTACATCGTAAGTGTTCATTGATGATTAAATGTTGCATCCTGTTACCTTCGTTTGTTTTCTAGGACCCCGTGTTTACAAGTCTGCGATGTGTTATGATCCGTCGCCAGTCTGCCCTGCAGATTCTTGCACGCATTTCTTCATTGATCGCTGAAGGCTGGTCAGTTGCTCTTGAAAACTTGCAACTCGCTGCGACTGCGAGGTGTCTGCGCGTCTTTCACGTTGTTGACGTTTCTGAAGATGATTGTAAAAGACAGGTGTCAAGCTGCAGCAGAGTGTGTGTTGTTCATAGACTATCGCCTGCGAGGAAATTCTGCATCTGCCTCTGCCACTGCCTGGTTCTGCGCACAAGATGTATTGGGCTTTTCAAGGTTTTAAAGAACTGACTAGAAGAACTATGCATTTTGGACTACAATACCCATGAAAGACTCCCGCTATTGGTATGAAATCTCGCGAGTTTATCTACAACGTCAGGTTGCCAGCTTTGCGCAAATATAACATGAACTGTAGTCTATGTATAGACTACAGTTTATGCTGATATATGATTTTTACTGCAGTTATGCCATTCAGCATATATGCTGTTGCCACGATTAAGACGGAACATTTTGAGTTTCAGAGCAGTTTCAAAAGAAACAACAACTCACCTAAAATAAATACAAGTTGAACATTACATGCGTCTATTAATTGACTAAACGTTATAAGTTATAAGTTATGAGTTGTTCCTAGGTAATATAAAATTATTCATTTACAAAATTACCCATTTTAGAAGATGACATAACTTGTAAACTATGGAACTTGGAAAACGTTTGATGTTATGCTATGTGTGACCCATAGTACTTCATATGGTTATAGTTGAAACTCAGCATATTTTGGTTTTACTGTGTTTTGCACGTATAATCTTATCTTATATAGGAAAATCTAAAATTATATATTTCTCAATTACAATGAATGAAGTAGGAGTATAATGTCCCACAAAATAATATTATTCAGAGCGCCAGTGTATCACAATGAAATAGCTGCAGCCCTTGAAGAAATTACTTGCACCTTGTCTTTTTAATTCTATAAATGTACAGGTACAAAATATTTTATTAAACCGCGTAACAATCGTTATTAAATGTTTACTAAAATGAAGAAAAGCAAACGAACGCGATAGATTGGGGCATTAGACGCTTTGGTCGTGGGTTCTACTTGACCGAACCTGGCAACCTGGGAGTCTGGCCATAGCGCTGAAAAACTTGTTGTTGTCGGGGAAAATGGCGTCCAACGTAGAGGCCCCGGAGCGCTGGTACCTCGCCCTTCTCGGCTTTGCGGAGCATTTCCGAACCTCAAGTCCGCCCAAAATCCGGCTCTGTGTGCACTGTCTACAGGCAGTGTTTCAGTTTAAGCCACCACAGAGGATCGAGGCCCGGACACATCTTCAGTTGGGCTCAGTTCTCTACCACCACACCAAGAACAGCGAGCTGGCCCGCAGCCACCTGGAGAAAGCGGTGAGGGACATTTGATTTAGGAAAGAGCGAGGATGCAGCGGAGAAGGGGACGGGTGTAGGCCTCAGGCAGCGAAAACAGCAAACGGCGGAAATCTTAAAATAGCTGTTTATTTAGGAAGGTTACGTTTGTACAGAAGCTGAAATTTAAGATTATAAGCGTTTTGTTAAACATTCGTAGCGAGTCGGCCGCTTTCGTTCTTACCCTGGTGTTAACGTTAGCTAGCTAAATAAGCCTCTGTGTGGTATTATTATTGGTTCATAAAGATAGCAAACACCGACAATATGACGCCGCTAACATGTAACGTTATCGTTTTTTGCAGTGGTTTATATCGCAACAAGTCCCTCAGTTTGAAGATGTCAAATTTGAAGCTGCCAGCATTTTGTCAGAACTCTTCTGCCAACAGGTAAGTAAAGTTATTTTTTTTTCGTGAGGTAAAAGTAACATTAGCTTGTACATGCTTACAGCTTACATGTACTTACTTAGCACAAAGTGAAATTGAAGGTATTACAAGTTGTGTATGCCATGGTAGTACATGCAGAGTAGACTGTGCGTTGTTATTTATAATTATTTACTATTGATCCTTTTTCATTTTCAGAATTTGGTGGACTCTGCAAAACCCCTTCTGCGCAAGGCCATTCAGATTTCACAACAAACACCCTACTGGCACTGCAGATTGTTGTTCCAGTTGGCGGTATGTGTTAGTGCAACAGTGTGAACAGGGGTGACATTGTTGGTCCAACAGTGTTTGAGTTGAAATGACAACGCATTTACAACAGCTGTAATACAATTGTAGTGGTTAGTCAGTGTGCTGTTTGCTTTTTGTTGCATTTGTTTTGTATTTCATAATTACATTTTGAAAGTTTGATTGCAGACCTTGTGTGCAGATAGCAAAAGAATCTCCAACAATGACGGGAATGTTCTTATTGCCTCTTTCAGCAACTTCATACACTGGAGAAAGACTTGGTGTCAGCATGTGACCTGCTGGGGGTTGGAGCCGAGTACGCCCGAGTGGTTGGCTCAGAATATACCAGGTAAATGTCACTCAATCTTCTGTTGACTGCATATTTAAGGCTTTCAGTGGTTAGCATCTGATACCTCCAATTTTACAAAGATTACTATTTATCTCGGACCCACAAAAACAAAATTGCCATAAACCAAGGTCAAGTATGAGTAATTTATAAGTCTCAGGCTACATCCACACTACTACGTTTTTGTTAAAAAACAAATATCTTTTGCTACGTTTATGCATCGTGTCCAAACTACTCCCCTAAACCGGAGACATTTGGAAACGCTGCTGTCTCCATTTTTAAGTTTGACAACTCCGGGGTTGGGTTGTAGTCTGGACATGCAGAAACCAAGATCTTTCGAAATGACTCACGTGGGTCAATCTAATCGCTTAGGTAGGCTTACATACCTTTCAGTTACAGTCGTTGTCGGTCCAAGCAAATAAATCCCTGATCTTACTTTTCGTCATTGTTGTTCTTTTTTCCAAACTATTTTCTGTATTTTAAATTTATACATCCACGATTTTTAACCGCAGAGTAACGTCAGACAATCTGCTTCCTGTTTACAGTGTATGCCAATGGTCATGTGGTTTGTGTTGTCAGGCGTGTTTATATGACCGGAGATTCATCCTGCTACAGAGCTAAAACACTTGCGTGGATGGAGTTGTTGTTTTCAAAACGTAGTAGTATTGAAGTAGCCTAAATCTGGCCATTACACCCTCATAGAGCCACTCCCCTACAGTTTGCATGTTTATATGAAAGGGTTTCCATCTGAAGGGTTATCCCAAACCAAGTAACGGGAAGTGGACAATGAAACTCAATGAAAAGTCTATTCCTCTACAGAAGTGCCACTAAATACAGGAAACATCATTTACATCAAGTTATATCCTAAATCTAACTTCTGTTTCATTACTTTGCTGAAGTAGTAAATCTCATTTTTTTACTACTTTATGACTACAAATCATTACTTTGTTAAAGTCTTACGTTAGTTAAAGTGCTCATATTATGCTTTTTGGCTTTCCCCCTTTCCTTTATTGTGTTATATCTTTTTTGTACACGTTATAGGTTTACAAAGTAAAAAAGCCCAAAGTCTCACCATCTCCAACAGAAAACACTTTTCACAAACTGCTCCAAACAGCTCTATTGTAGTCCAGCCTTTACTTCCGTGACAACCGTGCGTCACTTTGTAACACACGTTATAATGCTCACCTAGCTGCTAGCGTGGCACGCCGTCATACTCTGCTTCTGACTGGTTAGTAGTCCTTACCTAGCTACTGCGCATGTGCGACTCCCAAAAAAGATGGAACAGAAGTGAGATGTCTCACTCTGTAGCTAAAACAGAGCGCTCAACACACAGGGTGAAAAGAGGAGCTGCAGCAATGTGCAGTACAACAAAAATATGGTGTTTTTTTTTTTTTTTTGAAAATTAAACCATGTAAACCTATTCTGATATAACCTCTAAATACAATTATGAACCTGAAAATGAGCATAATATGAGCACTTTAATATGTAGTGAGACAAAACGTCACACATTTCCCATTGCATAGAAAATAATTAATTCTTAGTTCTTCATTTAAAGTCAAATGTTCTTGTAAAAGTTTTCAAACAAACGCACCCTTCTCTTCACACATTTCACTAGTTCTGACTACTGGTGGTGCACCCTTGCTACCAGTACAACTGGCATAAAGTGTTTATAAATATGGATTGATTGTGAGAACTTGATGGTGAAAAAGCTAACTATGTGTTATTATTATTATTTTTTTTTTTTATAGGGCACTGTTTCTCCTCAGTAAAGGAATGGTGAGTCATCTGCTCTGCTTTACTTAGTTATGCTTTTTTTGTGCTGTTACACCATGGCAGTAGAAACGGGCACATTTTTTCCCAACACCACACAAATGCCTTTCTTGCATATTTGTTTGTCAATAACTAAGTAACACCAGTAGTTTTTTTTTTTTTCATTTTTTTTTCACAACAAGCACAACAAAAGCAAGGAACATCAAATTCTATCACGTTTTGATTGCGGTGATGTGTTTTTTTTGTCTTCTAGTTGCTGCTAATGGAGAGGAAGCTTGGGGAGGTGCATCCTCTGCTCACACTGTGCGGAACTATTGTAGAAAACTGGCAGGGAAACCCCATCCAGAAGGAATCCCTGAGGGTGTTCTTCCTGGTCCTACAAGTCACACACTACCTGGATGCTGGACAGGTAAGAAAGCCAGTCTGGAGGGGGTAGATAAAGTGGGACGGAGTTGTTATTAGGGGCTTAAATAGCTAATTATTAACACACAGGAAAATTGTTGATCAGCATGCATGCATTCATAATAGGGATGTCCAGATCCGATCACGTGGTTTCAGACTCGATCGGAATCGGACGTTACCTCCCGATCAGGACTCGGATATATATGTATATATATTCTCATTATTTTTTTAACACATCTATAGTTATGCGGTGGCACGGAGTTAGACCCTTTTGACTCCACACAGAAACAGCAATGTGTGCGGCATGACATCACTTTGTTGCAGAGACGCTATTGGTTAAATGCCGGCAAAGTAGAACACGGAAGCAGCTTGAAGCGGAAAGTGCGAGTATGTCTGCGTTCTGGAGGTATTATAAAGTTGATGACAACAACATTGCCATAGCAAACTGTGAGATATGTAACAGAAGTGCTCTGTTTGTTAACAGAGTTGTTGAATGTTAAAATAAGGTGAATTAAATAAAAAATAAGGAACATCCTGGATCTGTTTTTTCGCTCTTCTTTATTCTTTTTTTATATATTATAGAAGTATCGGATCGGGACTCGGTATCGGTAGATATTCAAAATGAAATGACTCGGACTCGAGGGCAAAAAAGCCTGATCGGGACATCCCTAATTCATACATTAATTTCGTGAAGCGTTTCGGGAGGGTAAACCTTTTTTGATTGTCTGGTTCCCTCAAACTACTGGAAGCTGAGAGATCGTATACATTGCCATGTCCATGTCTCCCCAGGTGAAGAGTGTGAAGCCGTGTCTGAAGCAGCTGCAGCAGTGCATCCAGACCATTTCGACACTCCACGATGATGAGATTCTGCCCAGCAACCCGGCTGACCTCTTCCACTGGCTGCCCAAGGAGCACATGTGTGTGCTCGTCTACTTGGTAATGCCACTTCTCTTTCTTTGCCACATAAAAGTTATAATCTCCCAAAACAACACCAGGGCTCTTATTGCAACACACCAACCTCCCTTGTTTTTTTGCCTTCTGAATGTGTTTGTTGCTGCATTTTGGCTTGTTTCTAGTTTAACTTGATGTAGTCCATAAGTGGTTTTAAGACATAAGGTTAAGTAGCCACCATACAAGAATCAAGGCAAATGTCATTGTTTGTGCTTAAATCCTCTGAATGGATGCACACTATTCTGGTGTCAGGACTGTAGCACCCGGGACATGTTAAAATGTCATTGGCCTTGGAAATATATATATAATAAATATATATATATATATATATATATATATAGACAGTTGTTGAGGTTCTTTGCATTATTCTCATGGTTAGCTTCACACAACTGCAGTGTTGCAGAGATGTGGTTAACATGCACATTATTAGGAATTGGTTCACAGCGCTGAGTATGTACTCCTTGTCATTTTACAGGTGACGGTCATGCACTCCATGCAAGCAGGCTATCTGGAGAAAGCTCAGAAGTACACAGACAAGGCTCTTATGCAACTAGAGAAACTAAAAAGTGCGTTGCCCAACAGGTTTCTGTACTTCTCTAAAAAATCTTGAATCTATATTAATAACTATATAATGTTGGAGTGGTCTGTGCATGCTTTTTAATTTAGTGTTTTCATGTTGTTCAGTGTTGGACTGCAGCCCCATCCTCTCTACCTTCCAAGTCATTCTACTGGAGCACATCATCATGTGTAGACTCGTCACAGGCCACAAGGCCACTGCGTTACAAGAGGTATTTGGTTTCTGCACCCATGGTTTTGTTGTATTTAATACGTGGCAGTGTAAAAAAGATACAATCCAGCAGCTTTATTTTGTAATGTGTCAAAAAAACGAAGTGGGCGTTGACTTTCTGTTCTGTCCCTCCAGATCTCGCAGGTGTGTCAGCTGTGCCAACAGTCCCCCAGGTTATTCACCAACCACGCTGCTCAGCTTCACACGCTATTAGTGAGTATTTTCAACCTAAACCTTAAACATTTGTGCATGCCTCAGGGTTACTATTTCAAGCCAATACAAAAAAAAAATCAAGTAAAATAAGTTCCACTACACTAAAACGAATTGTGTTTCCCTGTAATATCCACTAAAACCAGATCGAGACATTCTCAGCGGTCAACTTTTTAAGGATTTATTGTTACAAAATACCCCTTCTGATTTAAAATACTGTGACCTTAAAAAAAAATTGTATGAGTTCCATAGATTTAGCAGTAGATTGCTACCTGCTCAAATTAGGCAGGTAGGGGATGTTAGCAATAGCAATAAAATTGTTTTTTATTACATTGTTGTTGAAATAATTGACCCACTTTTGAGTTCAATGTTTGTTTAAATTATTTTAGAATTCAATAAAACATTTTAGGAATATAGAAAACCCCATGAAGCCAAACTGGTAACCAACCCAAAATAACGATGAAAACTTTGTGAAATTGTCAGGAACCCCAAAACACAAAAAGCTTTTGTACATTCCAAAAGCTCTTTTTCTGAAGAAACCACATTTTTTTTCTCTTGTCTTCTCCCAGGGTCTGTACTGTATCTCAGTGAACTGTATGGATAATGCAGAGGCACAGTTTACCACAGCCTTGCGGGTGAGTATGGCCTGATTTTGCCGCCTCTCCTCAGATAATGTCACCCGTATCTTTTCTTCTTTCCTCTCTTTTACTCACCTCTTCTTGTCTCTTCTTCTACTCTGCTGCAGCTGCTCTCTCCTCCTATCTCAAAGACGTTTGTTGTGTTTCAGCTCACCACACATCAGGAACTGTGGACATACATAGTGACCAACTTGGCCAGTGTCTACATAAGGGAAGGAAACCGACACCAGGAGGTCAGTGAAGTAATAACGTGTCACGTCTTTAATTAACAACAGTGTAATGCAATGAATCGCTTCAAAAAGAGTGCGTTATACCCCTTTCACACCGAGGGCTCAACCAGGGTTGAACCCGGGTTGGCTGTGTGTTTGAAAGGGTTAACCCTCGTCTATGGACTCGGCTTCGCTGACCCAGGTCGAGAGGTGGGTTGGACCAGGGTCGGACTAGGTTCAATTATAAATGCACTAGGGTTGGGTATCGTTTTGTTTTTTTTCCGATACCGTTGCTAAAGCGGTACTTTTAAAACGGTGCCGGTGCCTAAACGGTGCCTGAACCGATACTTTTTAAGAAAGTTAAAAAAAAAAAGAAGAAAAAAAAAAAAAGAAGGGTACTAAACAACAGTCTGCGACATTTAAGAACAACTTGTTTATTACTACGGCCATATGGTCAAAATTAAATGATTTAATAGTAATGTAATAACTATAACTTATAATAAACAATAACTTATTTCACCAGTAAATTGCTGTTGAATGACAAAAACAACCACCAGATGGGAAAAGGGTATTTTACAATAACTTTGAATGCACTGCGAGGCTGTAGGTTACCAGTTTCAGTGAACGCACCGTCTGTGTTTTTCCGACGTCGGCATCTGCTGCGCTGCAGAGCAGACTGTTGCTTCCCGGTGTTGAAATACAGTCACACTTTACACTGTTTAATGTTAGCTGTCAGCATTTTAACCATGTTTAATCCAGCTGCTAGCTAAAGGTAGGCTAACGTTACCTGCTGTTGAGTGTAGTGTAAAGTCAGGCACCGAAATTTTCGTTCTTATTCGGTCTCGTTACTACCGTTTAGGTCGGAACCGGTGCCCTATTGGCACCGTGTTTCGGTACCCAACCCTAAAATGCATACAACCGGGGTTGCTTACAACCAGGGCGGGACAAATTACGTGATTGGTTAGAAATGAGAGGGGGGGCCACAGTCGTCACAGGTCGCTGCACTCTTTGAAAAAACAACAACATAGATTGCAGTGTTTCCTCTATGTTGATTTTGTAGTGGCGGCCCGCCATGGCAAAATTTCTGCCGCCACGGTATAGGGGTGGGGGGGAAAAAAACGATACAGCATAGTATCGCATTATTTTCCGTGGCAATACTGTATCGATACACAGACGGCAAATATCGATCTATTATTAGATATGTGTTGGTCAGTCAGTCTGCTTGACAATCCCATTTTGCAGCAATAAAATTGAAGTGAGATGAACAAACAGAGAAATGTATGTTTTTAGATAAAACAGATGTTGACAAAGTTTCCTTTTGGGGACATCATTTGAAATTGGGAAAAATTTAAAGTTGGAAAAAAGGTAATAAATTGCAGTATATCGCAGAATATTGCAATATGTTTAAAATCGCAATAATATCGTATCGTGACATAAGTATCGTGATGATATCGTATCGTGAAGCCCCTGCTGATTCCCACCCCTACCACAGTATCAGAAATAGGGCAGACGCACAATGTAGTCGCGGTTGTTCGGACACACCTGCCCCCACTGCTAAAGGAAACACTGCATTGTGTCTTGAGACCCACCCCTAGTCTCACTGTGCTTTATGCTGGGTTATCACAGGCAGCTTCATCAACAGCAGCAGCAGCAGAGCTGTTCAATTTACTCCCCATGAGAACAGCCGTGTATGAGCGCAGTCTGCTAACAGTGAGTGCTTAGGTGTTCACTAGTCTGCCCGTTTTCCAGTTGACTCCCGAGTCAACTTTTACAGAGCAGTAGCAGGGTTGCAGTTGGAAAGAAGCTGTCTGTAAAAACCCAGCGTTAGAACGTTAACGTATAAAAATAAGTTTTGTTTTTAGTTCGCTTGTCAACTGCACTGCCGCTCTCGCGCCCCGAGACACACGTCTGCAGTTCAGTGTGGCTTCTGGCTCGTGCGAATGTCGGGAAGCCGTCAGCAAAGCCTAACCTTACTTTTAATGAGATCAAACAAAGATAAATGGTTCTCCCCTCTTCTTAAAATGGTCATACATCGATACTAATATTTACTCTCTTTAATTTATTTATTTATTATTTATTATTTATTATTATTTATTACTGTGTGTTAACGTGTGTCTTCTAATTTTCCACTTTTCCTCTTATCCCTTGCTGCTGCAACAGTGTGAATTTCCCCATTGTGGGATTAATAAAGGATTTTAAATCTTGAATCTAGAGTAGCCCTACTTCCTTGTTTACTGCTGCAATGAATGAAATGCAGAGGAGGAGAAAAGATCATCTGTGTCCACAAAATTATGAGTGTTTGATGGTTATTTATTTGTGCTTTTAAAACGTAATCACTGCAAAACAATCATAAAATAAGCTTTATTTCTCTCTCTCTACTGTACATTAACAAATCCAAGTAGCTACCAAACATTAGTTCTTGTGGAGGACAGATGAAGTGTCTATAGGAGTATGTTGTGACTTAAGGTAATTGGTATGCATTGCTCCCGGGTTGTGACCCAGGTCGTATCTGAATTGTCATGACCAGGGATCAACCCGGGTTGGCTGGCTTGGTTTGAATTTCCAAAAGAAGGGTTGAACCCTGGTCAGCTAACCTTTGTCCAACCCTGGTCGTTGGCGTGAAAGAGGCATTAGTATGCATTATATCAAGTTTGTGGTTTACGTCTTTGTAGAGCCTATTCAATACTTATCGCAGATATATTGGTTGTTGGTGTGTATGTTGGCCACAGAGGAAAATGAAATTGCTGCAGAAAAAGCCAAATAAACTGCATGTTTGTTTTGTAATTTAGAAACTGTGCTGCCATTGCATAGTCTGTCCAGTAGAGAGCGCAGATGAGTTAATTTTATTTATTTTTTTTGTGTAAAAAAAAGTGTAAAATGTCCGACCCAGCACAGTACTTTGATAACCAAATCTAAGTGATCCTTATCTTCTAAGAACAGTCAGTGGATTATAGTTATCTAGATAAAAAATAAAGGACATTTGAAATAAAGGAAACATGAGTAGAGATGAACTTTTTTTAATAATAACTAAAAGGTTCAATTTTAAACTTATTTCCTGTTTTATTTCTTCTTCAGCTGTATAGCCTCCTAGAGAGAATAAACCCCGACCATAACTTCCCAGTAAGGTAAGAGGCTTAAGATTTTATTTTTTTTATACAGTATGTGTGTGTGTGTGTATATATAATACAGCACAAAGCAATGCATTTTGTTAAAGGTCCAGTGTGTAACGTGTTTAGTTGTTCATTATCCAAATCTGTGTTGCCCGTTCATAAATTTGTCCTTTTTCATGAATATTTACCACCACCATCAATTCCAAGTATTCCTTTTGGCTTGAAATTTTACATTTGCGTTTGCATGAACTGGGGTAGATGCTCCATATTCATGCTCCAGGTTGAAATATGTTAGCCGGTAAGGGACATACAGGACATGCTGCTCCGCCTTTCGCGTTTTTGCTGTCACATGATAAACTCACAGGTGCTGCTAATGGGTAACGTAGCTTCCCGGCCCCGGCAAGTTTGAAGAAGGAAACATGGAGGACCACACATATTCAAAGTCCAAATTTCAGGAACAGGAGTCTTCTTCTTCGCCCAGAAAAAGAAAAAGGATATTGAAAAGAGAAAGGAAAAAGAAGAAAAGCTACCGTAGCTGTAATACGTACTTTGAACTGCGTGGTGCGAGAGAGTTGATTGCGATATATGATCTCAACGCTAGATGGGAGAAATTCCCACACATTGGACCTTTAAAACTGGTTCAGATTATTAAATATGTAACCATTGTCTTTGATTTGGATTCAGCTCCCATTGCCTCCGGGCAGCAGCCTTCTACATCAGGGGACTCCTGTCCTTCTTTCAAGGACGCTACAACGAGGCCAAGTATGTCGAATCTTAAATTGCACACCTACAGACCCATCCTGTGCCTGTACATACTTCTAAATCTGTATGTTGTTGTGTTGCAGACGCTTCCTAAGAGAAACCTTGAAGATGTCTAATGCTGAGGATCTGAACCGACTGACTGCCTGCTCCCTGGTTCTGCTGGGCCACATCTTCTATGTACTGGGCAACCACAGAGTAAGACTAATACATGCATGATACATTTTGCCTAAAGCTCAAGGTAGCTGACTTATCTAGACATGAAGAACTGTTCAGACGTCACAGTTGAGGCGCCGAAGCATGTTGTTGTGCACTAGATATAGACCAAGCATCAACTGACAGAGAAACACTGACATACTATAGTGATATTTAAAAAAAATTATATTGTATTATATATTACATATTATATATTATTATTGTTACAATAAAATGAATACTTCTATATGGAAACCTAGTAGGGGTGGTACGGTTCACAAAATCCACGGTTCGGTTCGTATCACGGTTTTAGGGTCACGGTTTTCGGTTCTGTACGGTTCTTGTTATTTTTTTTCTTTTAATCTTTAACACTCCGGAAATATACTTCAGCATATGATATATAGCTAAAATTAGCATATTGGATGCATGTTGCACAATACATGCACACAGTGGCAGTTCTATCTATTGTTTTATTTCTGCTGTCATCATAAGTAACATGAAATCCAAAATGTTCCCACACACCAGACTATATACGACGCTGGCACATCCTCCAACTCCGGGCAGCCTTCCTTATCTCTCCCACTTGACATTTCTGCATGTGACGTGACCTGCAGCACTCCACACTCCACTTGAGGAGCGGTCGGCTCGGTGCCGCTCAAAATCTGACGAAAATCTTTTAAACTGACCTTTGTCGATCAAAAAAGCAGACAGATTCAGCAACTGTATGGCCTATTTCTCACCTAAAATGTTTTCAGAAACACTTTTCGGTGATCTATTTTCGTAAAATACGAGATCGTATTCAGAACGAGACGCCATTAGAGTCTGTTTTGAAATTCGGGAGCAGCAAGAACCACGTGATGCGTTCGTCCAATCAGCTGCCATGTGTTGCGTTCGTCACGCTCATCCCCCTCGTCGTTTATATACTGTCTATGGTCGTTTCCAGTAAGTGTTTTAACATAGGTGTCGAAAGTGGGCACTACGGCAGTAAGTGGTTAGTGCACATTAACAGTGTACTGACGAACCGTGCGACGCACACACGCTCCGAACCAAGCGGTTCGGATGTTTTTTCATGAACCGTACCACCCCTAAAACCTAGCCATTAGTCTGGTTCGAACAGTCTAGGTGCTCCTCCCCAACTGACAAGAGCAGTCACAACAACTTCAGTTTCTTTTTCTACAGTAGCTAATTTGAAGTAACAACTGAATCATTTGTTCACACACATGAATTGATTTCAGGGTTCAAAATGACTATTGTGTGGAAATTTGTTTTCTAAAAAGTTGCCCTTTTCTCTTTTAGGAAAGCAACAACATGGTTGTACCTGCCATGCAGCTGGCCAGCAAGATCCCAGACATGTCTGTTCAGCTCTGGTCTTCAGCACTGTTGAAAGGTACATACTGTGTACTGACCTTTTCCCTCATCTCAGACATCATTTGTGTTCTTAGATTTTGTACTTGTTAAACAGGCTCTGCAGGCCTTACTGTGAGAATACTGAATCACGTCTGAAGCACGACATCTCTGTTCTCAAGAAACAAACTGTGGTTGAAGGAAGATATTGATTGATTGATATTGTTGTGCTTACAGACTTGAACAAGGCCCTGGGGAACACCATGGATGCCCATGAAGCAGCCCAGATGCACCAGAACTTCTCCCAGCAGCTGCTGCAGGACCACATCGCTGCCTGCAGCCTCCCTGAGCATAACCTCATCAGTGTATGTGAAACGTGGTTCTTAAATGCCCCATATCACGCTCAGTTCTAGGTTCATAGGTTGTATTTTGCGCTTTTACTAGAATATGTTTACATGCTTTAATGTAAAAAAAACAACTATAATATAATACACCCTTTATCTGAAAACACTCCGTTTTAACACCTGTCTCTTTAACCGTCCTGTTGTCCTCGGGTCAAGTCTGACCCCTTTTCAAAGTTTTCTATATGAGAAGTGTATGTTTCTTTTTTTCAAAATTGCCCAAACAAATGTTGATTAAAAAATGGCAATAAGTGAAAAAAGCGCCAAAAGCCTCCAAAGCAGAATTTTTTTTTGGAAAAAAGCGTCAAACAAGGTGATAACAATGTTTGAAATAGCTTCAAAAATGTGAGAAATCTTGAAAAACGCATGGAAAAATGTGTCGAAAAACTTGAAAAAGTGTTGATTTTCCGTTTTGACCCAAGAGGACAACACAAGGTTTAAGCCCTCCTCCCGAAAAAGCCAAGTCTGCTCTGATTGGTCAGCGTTTCAGGGTCTTTCGCATCTGTGCTCTATTAGTCCCTGCACCGTCATTGCAGCTGGGGAGTAACTGTAACGCCACTGTAGCACCACTTTCTACCAAAATATCGTATAGTTGTGACATCAAAACCGTACGGAAGTCCTGACTGCTCGTTTAAAGTGTGCATTTTTGTGTAGATTGAGCGTTTTGACACTTTAACAGTATTTATATAGCACCTCGACCTGCTTTTATAATTAAAAAAAGAAATGGAAATCTCACTTTTTACATTATGGGACCTTTTTAAAGTTTACACGTCATTACTCTTTATTACCACTTGTATCTATTTTTTGTAGTGCTGAGATTACAGTATTTTTCTCTCTGTTTTTCAGTGGACTGATGGCCCTCCTCCTGTCCAGATCCAAGCCCAAAACGGCCCAACCACCAGCCTTGCAAGCCTGCTATGAGAAGCCTTCAGTCTGGCCTATCGCGGTAGCTGGTACATTATAACGAGCAACAGATTTGATGCCTAACAACCTGCTATCAGACCACTGTAGCTATGATTTGAGAGGATTTTAAGAGGTCACAGAGTTCAGGCTTTCACTTTATTAGCTTCTCAAGATTGCTTCCCGATTGTCTATCACTTTTTTTTTTTTTATTGTTGTAAAGCAATTGCAACACCTGTTGTTGTATATGTATCTCACATTTCCTGATGGGATGGATGCAGGACAGGGTCGGACTCTTGATTAGAGTAGTGAAGGACACATAGCAACGTATTAAAGGGCTTCTTCGCCTCAGATACAGAAAACCCTTCTCTACTTTTGCCAGGTTTCTTTTCCATTTGTTGGAGAAAAAAAAGGAGAGGGTAGATAGGGGGGCAGTAAAGAAATGTAGAAGAAATTAATTTATTCATGTTGATATTTTTGTATCTGTTGGTAAATATTTTACATCTTGCCTTTTTGTATGGATTCTGTTTTGTTTTTTTTGTTTTTTTTCATGCATGGATGATGGATGAGCTGATGTAGACTCCCTGTACAATAGTTTCTGACCTGGATTGCTAACAATACATTTTTGGTTGATCATTGTTTGCACAAAATCCATATTAGAAAGAGTAGAGACATCTTGTAATATATTTTCACACAATAATTAAATTGGCAGTACACATTGTAGTGGGAAGAATGTACAATTCACTGTGTGCAGTTCCTCTGTGGACCAGAATTTGGTGGCTGTGAGGGTTGCCACATACCCTTTTAAAGCAACACATTTAACTGATGTATTTTTTGAAGTTCCATAATATAAGAATTCCCTGTTGATGTATTCATTTTTACAAATCAGGTTTAGACTTTTGGAGCTTACAGTAATCTTCAGATATTCAAAAAGTGGATTTATTTTATTTTGTTATATTTTAATTTGTCTTGATAGTTCCACTAAATGGTTTCTTTACAGTATGTTTGTATAGATTTGCCACTCGTTGAACATTTATTGTACAGTGACATTTTATAAAGTCAATTTAGTAAAAGTGTGATATGTATTTTTTAGCTATCCTATGTAGAAAACTCAATGCTTGGTATTTAAGGCACTCTGTAAGGACACAGTTTAAGCTTGAGTACTGGCCATATTCTATCCAATGCCTATGTTTTTAATGCTTACATTGTTTTCAATAATTTTCCAATAAAAATATGATTGAAAATTTGAAATTGACAGATTTACATATCAGTTATTTGACATTATGCCATTTAGTGCGCGAGTGCTGATTGTTTAATGATCATGTTAAGTGGAGCTAAACTGGACCATCACTTTTATCAATGATGACATGCTGGTGTGGCCAGGTTAACCCAGTTGGTAGAGCAGGCGCATGCATATAGAGGTTTACTCCTCGACGCCGCGGGTTCGACTCCGACCTGCGGTCCTTTGCTGCATGTCATTCCTCCTCTCTCTCCCCTTTCATGTCTTCATCTGTCCTGTGAAAATAAAAGCCTAAAAATGCCCCCAAAAAAACTTTGAAGTGAATACTGGTAGCTGTAAGAGGCACAGTAGTTAGAGTGGTGAGCATGTATTTTAAGTAGCCTGCAGGTTGTGCTAGAGTTCCCAAATGTCTTTACATGCATGGAATTGCACTAAGTCTTCTAGACAAAATGCACAAATCTCAATTTTAGGGCTAAATACTGTAATATATTTAACCTTTTGAACTTTTACTAACAGAACTGAGCATTTCTAGAAGAAAATACATTTAAAAGCTGCCAATGTAAACATCTACCTGACTAGAATGTACCACCAAAACAATTAACTTACTGGATGATTTCCAGTGGTTAATCAAAGTGATCCTTTTCAAAAAAGAATGTATAACGTGATTAATTAGTATTTGAAAACAGTTTGCAAATTTGTAGTTCTCTAATTGTCTTTACTGTGTTTCCGATGGTTGATTCGCTCTGATCTCTCTGTATCAAAGAGCTATTCAAGAAACGGATGAATTAAATAATATAAAGAAGTGGACATACAGTAGAGAGATGTGATTTCAAATATAACCCCACTCAGAAATGGATTTAACAAGCTATTTAAGGGCTGTGTGAAATAGTAAACTAAGTCTACACTTTTATGTATGCTGTGGGGTTAACACTGCACAGATACAAAGCAGGACCTGGACTTTGTGCTTACTATGAAACTATGTTAAACTTTCCCAGTTGACAAGGACTTTTGTGCCCTCCTCCATCTGCACCTGTTTAATGAATTGGCGTACAGAGGTGAGAAATGACAAAAAGGCTGCTGACCTTATGCCCTCCTTTGTGCAGGCCCCATAGAGCAGTTTGAATAGGAATAAACCTAAGAACACTTCCTCCATATTGTAGCTAAGGACTCCCTGAACTTCTGCACCATTATTTCTCTGCACCAGATCACAAGCTGTTGCCATAGAAGTGGCCAGGCATGGTTAGCTAGTTATGTAGTCCAGCCATGACACATCATGCTCCTGTGTCTCTGGGTATACCCCTGAGGACAACACTGTACCTCAGAAATGTATAAAAGGTTTCAGAAAGGTGGCATGGGCTAGTTTGGCACTATGAACCACATAAAGCCTTTTATAAACGTTTTTGGTTTGGCACTGGACTCTCTACAGCAAATGTTTGGAACTCCTGTCTCAGTTGATCCTGGAGCTGCTACAGGGTCCTCTGTGGGTGCAGGAAGATCCTGAGAATCCATGGAAATGGAAATGTCTATTTTGCAACCAATAGTTCAGTTGTGCCTCAACTGCCATCCCATGTAAAGCAGGATTATTTAACTGTTAAATATCCAGCATAAACAAATGCACTAAGTCAAACCATATAGTCTAGTTTAATGAACTACGTTAAGTACATTTCAATTATATAGTAAAACTCCTGTTGTGTTGTCGCTAAAACCCCCTGACAGGTATACATTCAGATTCAGAGTTGTAGTACTATAGGTTTATGTTATGGAATAATTTCAATTTTGTTTGTTGAGAAAATCCTCACTAAAAATAATCAGTTTGATGCTTCTAAGATTTACAGTACTGTTGGGGTAATTTGGATTTGGTGCCCACACACACACACACACACACACACACACACACACACACAGACACACACACACACACACGGACAGACAGACAGACAGACACACACACACACACATAAAAGAAGCCTGAAGACAAATGCTGTAGCTATGTGAAAAATACACACATGCAACAAATGAGGATTATATTGACTGTAAATTAAAACATCTAAAATTAAAGGGTCAAATTGATACATGATTTTTTATGTTCGCCTTTTTCTATATCCTTAGTTGCAGTGTCTTACAGTAGCAACGACTGCAATAAGTGTAAGTGGGAGAAGCAAATCAAGCGTACCTATTCTTGAGCAAAAAAAAGTGGTTGTTTCTTGAATATTTTAATTCATTATTTTATGTTCTTAGATAAGGCCTAAAGCACACATAAACCGAGGAACTGGGAAGTTTCTGTCACAAGCATACACATCATTGTCACACAAGCATGTAATGAAATCCAATCAAATGCAATGAGTACAATAAAAGGTTAGCATACAATTACACTGTGGTGTTTGTTTATTTACATACTCTTAAAATTTGATTAATGTAAGTTTAGGTTCCAATTCAATGCTTGCCCTAGTTTTAAACCATAGACATGTTTTAATTGCAGCATTGTCCTTCTTTTTCAGCAGTTGGAAACTTAACATTTCCGAGGTGTGTATGAACGCAGCATGACGCCGCCTGTGGCGGCTCATTACATTATCTGGCAACCGGAGTGGCAGCGGACAGAAGAGAGGGGATCCCCGGGATTTTTTACACTGAAGCCAGCTAAATACTAACATCAAACATCTGAAAATCGCGGGGGAACTCGGTCAAGCTCCTCCTAGACTTCGTAAGTTAATGTATTTCATTATCATATCAACTATTCCAATACTTTCATTTTCAATTAAATTATGACGACGAAGGGAAGTTTCTCTATCGGTGTTAGCACAGCTAACGTAAGTTTAGCTAGCTAGCATAGCTTGATTTTAGCTAGCTAACGTGCAAGGTAACTGTGTGTGTCGTCCAGCTACACACATACACCTACCGAACACGGACTGCCAAGAACAAACCGCTTCAAAAAGTCGAGAAATGTTTAAACAAACTTCCCCGGCAAACTTGTATTGGGATGCACCAATAGTAACATATAATTCAAGTTATTGTTTGTATTTACCCATAATGATGCTACAAAACTAAGACAAAACAATTATTTTCTGTGTGCAATTAACACTTGATTATTTGTGAATACATTTAGCGACTGTCTGGGAAGGCAAGTGTCCTGGGAGTTAGCAGGCTAACTTAGCTCGCTAGCTAGCCTTTTAACACTAGCAGCAACTCACTGAGATGGGGTCGATTTCATTGTCTGTCGTGTATCGCTATTTGGACGCGTGCAGACATCGAAGATAAATATCATAAAACATAGAATCATATTTAAAGGAGTATATGCTCCGGTGTTCAGTGACTTTGCTATAATCTCTGTAACCGTTCACAACCACAATAGGCTGTTAGCTCGCGTTAGTTAGCCACTGGTTTTGTAGCCGGACAGATGGACAGGTTGTTGTTGGCAAGCCAAGTTAACGTTAGCATGAGATAGCTTGTTGTTGTTGATAGGTTAGTTGAAAAAAAAAGGTAGCTATTCTTTTAAGCAAAGTTGCGTCACCAAAGTTTATGAACATCTCATAACCAGTATTGTCTCCGGGTAATGCTAAGCCGACCGCTCTTAACCGTGGATGGGTATGATTATGGCTTCATAAACCATTGATCTCAGAACTTTGTCAGATTAGCTCAACCGTGAAAAGCCTTTTTATGGAGGCGTAATGGTGGACGCTGGTGCCTCCGTCAGGGTGTGTGTCTGTCTGTCTGTCCACGACGGGGTAACGTTAGTAGCTATCACCCACGCCAGACCACCGACATTTAAACGCCTACATTGTGTTTGCACCAGAATATCAGTGTTTTTTATAACTGAGATCAAATTCATCACCACTTAATGTATGTAGCTAATGAGGTGTCTTTCGCCCAAGTCTAAGAGGCATGCATTATAACTACTATGCTACCGTTTTCCCGTTGAAGTCGAGCATTTGTAGACATCCCTGTGTTAATTGTTACATATTTCTTTCGTGAGATGTAACGTTATCTGAATTATTAAGTTTGTTTATGACTCTGTCGAGGCTCAGCGTTTGATGGTTTTGTCGGTGTTTACACCACTACAGCATTACAGCAAGCCAGCTATGATCCATGGATCTTGTTGTTTGAGTGGTCACATCAAGACAGTTTTATATTCACCTGTTCTTAAAGTGTGTTTAAGATGAACAGTAGTGTGCCATATCCCTACCTCTGAGTTGGCACCCTTGGCTATTGATGGGGGACAGATGTCGCTTTGCATTTTATGATGGGCCCTGGATTAGCCTAAGGAGGGGTGCCTCTTATGAAAAACCTTCCTGAGAGGGATGTGACCAGACAGGCATGACTCTTATTCAGCTGCATCAGGACTGAAACGTTTTTATAATGCATCGGTAGGGAAATGTCCTATGTTATTGATTAACCACAACATTTAGACCTAATACTGGTGATAGCTCTCTGCAGGGTAGTATGGCATAGCTCTTACTGTTTCTATCCATTGACGTGTGGCTGAGGTGTTATCATAACGGTATCTGTGAGTTTGAATATAGCAGTTAGGCTGCGTTCAGACAGGGAAACAGTTGAGTCTGTCTCAACTTTTCGCCGCAGGCCCGCTAGAAATGTTGGGAAACCATGAAGTCTCTCCAAAATCGACCAGGTAGATGGTGTCAGTGTGGACGGGCGATGAGGGACCCTTGTTTCTCAGAGAGAGAGAGAGAGAGAGAGAGAGACAACAAACAGAGGGTTAAAGAGATGCAGTGGCTTTCAGGAAGTTTACAGTGTTCTTGTTGGCAGGACAAACACTAACTATAAATGCTAGCCTTAGTAAATTAATACTGAGACCGACCTGCCGGAAGGATAATAACAGGAACATAGCCTGATGTAAGAAGAAGAAACTAACTGAAGGTTTAGGTGAAAATATGAGTTTTAAGTTTGGATTTAAAGACCTCAACAGAGTCAGACCTTCTCATGTTCTAAGCCCCTGAAGCCTGCTGACTTCCCACTACCCTGTATTCTGAGAGAGCACAGGATGGAATAAAAGGTTTAAGGAGATCAGACAGGTATCACTTTTGAAAGTCATCAGAAGTACCTTTTTAAAGTCTGATCTAACATTGTGGTGTTTCAACATAGCAGATGTACATAGTATTATTAAGATCTGAATGTTTTCTTGTCCTTTTGAGAATTGTCTGTTGTTCTGTCAGTTTCCCAGTTTGTTGCATCAAATTCCAGGTGACCGGAGTAGTCGTATTGGCCACAGGGTCCCACCCAGAGGCAATATATGCAGCTGGAGGAGAGCAATCCCCAAATGTGTGACTGACTGGAACTAGTTTTTGTTTATCCTGTTGGACTACATATTGACTCAATCATGCGTATTTACAGTGTGACCCAACCTATCTCAGTCAGTTGGAGGTAGGGAGTGATGAGTTGGGCATTGTCTTTATGACGCTAACCTCCTTAAATGTTAGTTTCACACAAAAAAAACCACACACACTTTGAGTTTACACTAGTTCATAGCCTCGACCATAATTCTCATACCTGATACTTTTTAAATCGACAGTAACTTTATTGTGTGGCCAATGCCTAATTAAATACCGCCCCCTGGTTCAGACTGGACATACATCATTGTAGAAGACTTCTGCTTCTCCTGTTGACAGGTTACAATGAATTGGCCCTTGAGTAGATAGTAAGAAGTGGTGTTTGTTGTTGCCCTGCATACCTGTAAGAGGCACTATTTTCATGAGGAGGTAGTGAAAATGTTTTCCTTTGCTTAGCATTTTTTGAACATGCAGTGTATGAGAAGACTACACAAGACAAGTAGATAGAAATGAAAGGGTGAGATAGAGAGAGAGAATTTCGCAGTTGTCATTTCAGTGGTTATTTTATGAAAGTACAAAATGCATCAGACAAAAACAAAACTCACCAGGCAGGCACAAATAACACCAGAGGCCTGTGCTACGAAGCGAGATTTGGCGTTAACGAGGTAGCTTCAGCTTCAACCCAGGGTTTTGTGTATCATGACGGTGGATCACTTGTTACAGGGTTAAATCGCCGTGGTAACTTATGCTGAACACCTAACCTGCTCGGGAGCAGGTTAAATTGGAGATTAGAGATCAACCGGTGTGAAAGGGACTGCCTGACCAATCAATACTCGATTGATAACGGCGTCACTGTTCTTAGAAGATCCGGTGGAGCTCGGTACGCGGAGAGAGAGAGAGGTGCACTCATAAAAGTTAAAACATTTAGAGACCGACAACCCCGATAACATTCCCTGTTTGGTATCTTTATGAAATATATTGATTTTCAGCGCAGAGAATTACGTATAGGCTATTTGTCGGCTTCTTGAGCCGTGTGTTGCCAATGCGCACATCGGTTTGAATTATGTTTTTATATTTTTTTATTTGCTCTCACGATCGCTTACCACTGCAGGTTGCAACTGAAATAATAGGCTAAAGCAACGACAGTTTATGGAAAGTACAAATGTAATTATGGTCAGATCTTGTGCCTGACTGATGTGGAAGTGATATTGATAAGCCTTGTAATTTACGCATAACAGCGTCGGCTATTTTTTTGCCAGCTTTCCTTCCTGTTTTAGGAAGCAGCGACTGTATTGCGTTTTGCCTGTAAAAACGCGTCTGTGTTCTTTTATATACTATTCTTTAGTGTGTGTGTGTGTGTTCTTTATATTTATGTAGAATTATAGTTTACTCTTATGTAAAATATGCGGCTCTGGTAGATGTTTGCGATTGGTCGTGCTGTGCAAACACCGCCTCTTTTATGTGACCGCGCGCGTCGCTGGATTGGGAAACCCTGGGTTGACTGAACTAGTTGTTAACCACCGTCGTGACACAGGTTATGAGGGACCGCGGTTGTTAGGGTTAGTGAAGCCGGGTAACTGAAATAAATCCAGGGCATGTTGATCTTGATTCGTAGTACAGGCCTCTGGCCAGCTGCCACAGTTTTTTTTTGACAGCTGTTGTGGGCAGCTCACCCCCCAGCACAAGTAGCTGGTTAAAAATGTATTCCCATCCCTACCTGATATATTTAAAACCACAATTAAAAGCATGAAAGCTTGGAGTATTGAAGGAGAGAGCATCTACTTCTAATTTGTATTCCCCGCAGTGTGTAGCTGTATGGCACAGCAAAAAAAAAAATCATATTTATTCAACACTGGATAATATGCATTCACAGGGGCTATCCTCAGTGCTGGATGCCGGCTAAACAGCTGCCTATGTGCCTCTGTCTGACTGGTCATTTCTACATTAGCATAGCCTGTATCTTTAAATTTATGTTTCACTCGTGTTTTTGCTCACAAGTGACAACCCACATGACCAGTGTTGTCTGAAATGGCATCTGATCTGATGTAAACAAGACTAATTGCTCATTTTCAGGTTATGTAATACACATTGCTGAAGTATTTTTTTTTTCTTCCATTTGCCTGTAGCAACTGCTTCCACTGTGTGGCCAGTGCTGACATGGCAACTCTTAAACTCTCAGTGCAGCAAACAGGCAGACCGGCAACTTGGATGCATGCAGCATCAAGGCATGTGTCCAAGAGGGGACACACAGCCCTGTCTGATTCCCTGCCACATGGCTCTTTTCTGTGGATTGTGTGTGACATTATCACTGCACTGTCATGCCTGGCCTAAAAGTCATCAAAACAAGGGTTGAGTGCACTGACTTTGGAAGTTTGGGCCCACTGGTCACTAGGGTTGGGCACCGAACTCTGTATTTTTTTTGGGGTACCGACCGCATCGCGTCGGTACTACCGAGGACCGATTCATGTTAACCGAAACAACGGCAAATTGCGGCACCGGAGAGCGTGTACGCGCGAGCACGTCTGTCCTCTCTGCATGTTGACAGAGAGCGGGGCTTAGCTCCGATACACACACACGCACGCAGAGGTGTGGACGGAGCGAAGTCATGCGTGTTTTACAGTAGCCGCAGCCAAGCTGGCCCGGATTTATAGCGCGTGAGTGGAGGTTGTGCACCCCACTTTTTTTTTTTCTTTTTTTTTTTTTTCAGCAACAAAGTGGAAACAGGAAGCATGAATGAGCTCCTGGGCAACCGGATGCCAGCACTCTCTGAGTGTGTCTCTTGTAAACTTACTGGGTTGAGTTCTTTTATGGTGAATGAAAGGCTTGATACGACGAAGTAGGTCATCCAATCAAATTGAAGCATTGACGTTTATGCTGCTGCCAGTTCTGCCGTTGTTTACCTTTTTCTCCTTCTTCTAGTCTGTAGAAATAGCAAAGTCGGTAGCCTTTCCTCGTTAGCGCCCCCTCTGTTCAGGAGAAGACTGCAACTAGAGTCGCGACCACCAGCGCGGGTATAAATAGTTACGCCGATTCCATGACGTCACATTTGCGCGTGCCAGCTGGGCTGCGGTTACTGTAAAACACGCTTCACAATGTCGCTGTTGCCAATGTTCGCTGCAATAAAATATAATGGCGAGCCGAAAGCGGCCGCGGTGCAGTGCGGTTAGGCACGGCAATTCAAAAAGCTTTACATAGAACATTAAAGAGCAGTTAAAAAGAGCGAGAGAGAAAAAAAAAACTTCCAGTGCAGTGTAAGAAATGAATAATTATGTGATTTAATAGTTTGTAGGGATGGTATAAGTGTAAAATGTTCTAAATAATTAACAAAATGTTTGGATTAAATGGGCTGAATAGGTTTGGAATTATTTTTGCATCCTGAAATAATTTTTTTGTTATTACAGAGGGAAAGTACAGAAAAAAAAGGTATCGTTGGGTACCGTAACCGAATTTCAGGTACCAGTAAAAATGTGAACGGTACCCAACCCTATTGCTCACTTACCCAAGTTCTGATTAGCAAAGTAATCCGTTTCCTGAGTAGAAAGTGTACAGTAGTAGACACAGAACATGTTTGTAAAATCACAGATATTGATGAGGGTTGAACAGGATGAAGACTCCAGTGAAATGTACAATATAGTGTCACTTGAGATGAACAATGGTAAAAATAGTCCTGAAATGGTAGGCCTTTTGCCATGGTGCTGTGAGGTGCATTGATTGTCTTCTGCCACGTCACTCTACATAGGAAAAAAATGACCTGATTATCATTCCTGAAGCTCGCTGTCATTCCCACTGCCCCAAATCTGTTGGATGATTCACTGTCAGGCTACTATCATGTAGCCTTTGGAGGAAAATGTCTTTTTAACGCCATAATGAGTCCAAAATTGAATTTTGATCTTCATATCTTTCCAAACTTCCTGGGTTTGATGGCACAGTATGATTGTATTATGCTTTTAAGAAATACCCTGGAGGACATTTTGCTTCAGATTTTGCTCTGGCCTCTTCTTTAAGTTTGTACTCGACATAATACCTTATTATCTTAATGAAATGTACTAAAACAAATGTATATGTCGCACGCTGTAGCAGTATGTATAGCCTTATGAGCCGAGAGGGAAAAAAAGCTGAAGAGCAGTAGGTTGGCAGTCATTGTGAATGGGACCTAGTGTTCGCCAGCAAAGCTAAAGAAAGAGACTCCAAAGGCCCCCAGCGGCACTACAGGCTATAGCTGAGAAATGTTTGACAAAGTGGTGAGATGCGAACGACTGCCAGGTGAGAGCCCATCACGCTTGTTTTAATGTCCGCAGAAACCGTCGTTTACTAGGGCCTAACGGTTTTGGAAAATAATGTAATTGTGATTTTTTTTTTATTTTATTTTTTATTTTTTAAACCAATATTGCGATTTAAAATGCGATTATTTTTTTTTAAGCTCATTATCTGCTGTATTATTTAACAAAGACAAAAAAATTATTGTATGACTAACACAATATTAGATGGATTAAACGTTTACTGTTATTATATTGATTAAATTAGGTGATGCATGAATTTATATGAATGACATTATTTATTTATAAACTACTTTAGTCACAGTGACTGATTTGTTGAATGTCCAGCCTTGTAATACAATGACATGTAATAATTACCATGACAACTAAAGCACTGACAAATAAGCCTGGTGTAAACATTAATATTAAAGTCGGTAAGAAATCACACTTACTAAAGCGCAGATTGCAGAAAAGCACTTTTTAAACACTGTCTGTGAACTTTACTGGACAGTCTTTAAATATGTATATGTGCACAACGAGTATGGCAGTGCCAGCCGCAGTGATCCTACGGCTTGACCACGTCAGTTGTAGCAGCGGAAAATACTCCTTTTTTTCAGCTCTGCCGCAACTCTCTGTTTACATTTTCTGTGTAATATTAGCTTCGGTATGGCGACCTGCCTAAAATATGTGCGGACGGCATGTTGTACCGCTTATCCAGTGTATTTATCAAAGCCGTCAGCCCAGGCTTGGTCACAGTACTGAGGTGCATCCTTTGTTTCGCGATAAACTTACTGCTTGAGTAATTTCCACGTTCTGTTACTGAAGTATGTTCATATGGAGTTGCGCGGTCAATGATCCCTGTCGGGTGGTATTTTGCTTACTTGACAGTTGACACCCTGGTGTAGAGCTTAGATCGGCCCAAAAAATCAAGCCCGAACCTGCCCGAGCACGTTGCGTCCGAGCCCGGCCCGACACATTAACTGTAATTATGAGCCCGAGCCCGATTTAAACCTGACAATTTTTTTATACGTGGGCCGCTGACGTTTAGAATAATACAGGGATGAAGCATGTAAACTGCGTAAACTGTTTGTTTAGAATGGAACGGATCGCCAAGTGGATCCGAATGAAGAAACGTAAAAAAAAAGAAACAATGATGAACAACATATTGTTGTCACTGCCCAGGACTTGTTTAAACTGCTTCCATACCTCCGACTTTCCTCCACACTTGCTCAAAGTTAATTCTCCTGTTTTTCTTTTTTTCTTTACATCTTCAAGCTCCCGGTGTGATGCGTGCGAGAGGAGGAGACTCCGCGCATGACACGTGCTGCATTTTGTAACTGCAGCCTAACTTTTGTACACATTTGTTGTGTGTGTGTGTGTGTGTATGTATATATATATATATATATATATATGTGTATATATATATATATATATATATATATATAATATATATATATATATATATATATATATATATATATATATATATATATATATATATATATATAAAAAAAATATTTCTGATTATGGCATAGCTTTCTCCCCACCCAAATAGGATAATAAGGTAATGGATAAAAAAAAAAAAATTAGCTTGATCAAGGGTCCGGCCCGAGGATGTGGCAGAAAAAATCTAAACTCTACCCTGGTGTTAGGCGTTTTAGCCATGCAACTATCGTACATGGCCTTGTGGTGTTTTTTTTAAGTGGTGATACAGGTTAGTGGTGTTGCCCCGTGAGGTAGCAACATTAGCAAGGCACGTTTTGCACAATACGTGACGGTTTGCAGAAACTTCCTCTGCAGACTGTTTTCCTCTCGCGTTCCACGTGACCAGGGTGTAATCGCAGCCTCTGCAATTAGAAAATCTAATGTCGCAATTTAATTGCAAATGCAATTAATCGTTCAGCCCTATTGTTTACTAGTCGAAATCGCTTCCAGCAAAGATACTGGACAGCAATGCTAATCGGTCTTGCCAGCTCAGGTGCCATTGCTGTATTAAAACAACGCGTGCCCTGTGAAAAAAGAAACTATTCTGTACTTTTGCGTCTCTGTCAGAATACAACTGTCCAGACGGAGCAGGCTGTAAATGTAAATGATATATTTTCATTCTGTTAATAGCTTTTCATGTATTAGTGTCACAGTTAAGGAAGGCTGCGTTAAGTTGTGTTAAATTGCCTTGTCACTATTGTTTTTACACAAGTTTACATTTGGGCAACCAAAAATGTACTTTGGCCACAAAGGTTTGGGGCTTGGTTGCCAGTGCTTAAAAATAATACAGAGGAGTATACTGGATTGTCGTTTAAGAAAGGACACATTTTGTTTGAAGATTTGCATTTTGGGATGGAAAATAAAATCTGATATGAAGGATGATGATAGTTGAACAGTTTGATGTGCAGCTTAAAGCAGAACTTCCCCAGGTTGTATCCGTGTTTGTATACTATGTATTTCACGGCTTAGAATGCAAAGTATATCTTTTTTACTAAAACTGGATATAAACACTGTCAAGTCACAACCAACATATCAAAGCACCTCAGCCACCAATGGCATTTTGTACTGTATTTATTGCGCTTCCCACTTGTAAACATTGCTAAGACCTTTCACAGCATGAGTAAACAAGACAGAGAAGCTGACCAAATGTCTGGGGGCCATTTTAGCAACTTGACAATTGGGTTCTTAAGACAGTCCAATTGGTACTCAAAAAGTGTCAAGGTTCAATACCCAGTCATGACATCCCTTTTGCGTGTGGTAACAAGTGCAACAGACCACACAATGTGGCTTTTGGGTTTGGCCTAGGCCGTCACGATGTGAGGAAAATATGCGATATGCAATAACGTTGTTGAAAATGGCGATAATGATGGCAGGGGCACGGGTTCGAATCCGACCTGCGGCCCTTAGCTGCGTGTCATGTCCCCCCTCTCTCTCCCCACTTTCCTGTCATTCTCAGCTGCTTTATAATAAAAAGTACTGCTGCTCGATATGAGGAAAATATCTAATTGCGATTATTTTTGACTGATATTGCGATTGCGATATGATTAACGATATTGGAGGGAATGATTTTTTGTATCCTTATTTTCATTTTCATTGAAAAAATGTTAGAATTTAAATAATGTAAATGATTATAGTGTGATGGACTTCTCTGCAGCACCACAATAGTTAATTCAGAATGGTTTGACACATATGTGTCGTCCCCACCACACACCACACACACACACACACACACACACACACACACACACACACACACACACGCACACACAGGCACAGGCAGAAACTTTTGGGGCCGCACACCTTAAATCGACCTGCAACGCAATTTTTCACGTTTCCCCCATTTTAACATTACTAGCACAGTGCTCGTTGAAAATGTGTCTGTTTGGAATAGGCGATTACTTGGCCTGTGGTATTGCTGCTTGTAGATTTCTTCAAAACCAAATTGTACCCCAAAATTACTTACAGAAGGACCCCAAACCACTTAAAGGAACACGCCGACTTATTGGGACTTTAGCTTATTCACCGTATCCCCCAGAGTTAGATAAGTCGATACATACCCTTCTCATCTCCGTGCGTGCTGTAACGCTGTCTGACAGCTCCACCGGTAGCTTAGCCTAGCACAGAACATGCAGGTGAATGGTTCCACTAATCCTACTGCTCCGAATTGTGACAAAAGTGACATAACGCCAACGTGTTCCTATTTACATGTTGTGATTTGTATAGTCACAGCGTGTACAAAAAACAACGTAACATGAGACACAGCCATATTCTAACCGTAAACAAACCGGGAACTATATTCTCAGACAGGCTTGCTGCAAAGCAAATCATTCCGCCCAAGTACTATATTCTTCCGCCTGAGAATATAGTTCCCGGTTTGTTTACGGTTAGAAGATGGCTGTGTCTCATGTTACGTTGTTTTTTTGTACACGCTGTGACTATACAAATCACAACATGTAAATAGGAACATGTTGGCGTTATTTTGTCACTTATTGGGAGCAGTAGGATTACTGGAACCATTCACCTGCATGTTCTGTGCTGGCCTGATGCCGCTGGAGCCGTCAGACAGCCTTACAACATGCACTGAGATGAGAAGGGTATGTATCGACTTGTCTAA